>NC_056727.1:1160509362-1160654362 GCF_019279795.1 Protopterus annectens | reverse complement strand
AACCATCTTGACCCACTTATCTATGTTGATGACCTCATGCTCTGACTAGTGGAGAGACTAGTAACCTACATTGCCTTCAGGCAGCAGCAGCAGTTGGGCTAGGCATGAGGGCTATTGTCACCATCCTTAAAGACTGTGACGTCCTAACGATTGCCAAGTACCCCAATTGCAGCCTGTATGGTCTCTACGGAAGGAACTTTGTTTGTTGAATCCCTTACTGCAGTTTTGTTTTGCTGCTGTTGCTGCCCATACTGAAATCACACATGCCATGTTATATTCTGAGTGTTACAGAAGGGTGTTTGAGGAGTTAAAAATGTAATCTCTTTTGCAGTCAAGGTTTTCCCCTTTTGATCTATATACTCCATGTGTGCGTTTACCTTGGATCCAACAGTTGCATAGCCAAGAATTGGAACATTCATTAATTTCATATTGATGTTATCAATGCAATACTGACAAGAACCAAGTGCATCAGCAGGTAGTAATACCTGATATGGCAGCTCTGTCCGATAATATTGTGGCAGTAAATGTCACTTCTACAGTAATGTTTACCATAGAGTAGACAGTTTGCAGACTAGGGCTTTAGGTTTGTCTGGCAACTTATCCATGGATTGGAGCAGTTCCTCAGAAATTTCCCTCAAGAAGTCCACCGACATCCAATCAACTAATTGCCCTTAAAGACAAAGGTGTGTATGCATTGATATGCTTTCCCATGTAATCAAGGCCTCTGGATGATTTGTCCAGAGGCTGTACTGAAGGGGTGTGAAGTGTTGGAACCATTTTGCTGTCTTCTGCTACAAGTAGTATCAGTATTAGGAGTTTCAAACCTGAAACCTCAGTCAATAGGAGGACACAACACCCTGTTCATTAGTTTGAGACAGGGGGCCTATATCTGGGATGCCCAAGTAGCCCTAATAGCTGCCTTGACAATATCTGCTATAAATGGGGCTACCCAGAAAGAAAGAAAGTCTGCTAAGTAGATCTAGATGCATCTGCAAATTTCTATGCAGGAAGAACACAGGTCTGATGATGAACCACCCCTCTTGTTATTTTATCTGCAAGACTTCCCCAAATTTGAGGTAGTCAGAGAGGATGCTGGTAAGTCAGTGTCCTCCTCATTGTCTTCCAAGTCATCAGTAGGAATCTCCACAGATGAGTTATTGTGCCTTCTCTTGCACTTGACCTTTTAATGCACTGGTGAGAGTAACTCAGGTGAGACAAAATACTTCCTTATGGAAGTTCTCATGGTTGAAGGCAGTATTTGGGTCATACAGACATGATAAGAAAGGTAAGAATGTTGTAGCTGGTTAGCAAAAAGTGCTGAGGCAGTCAGAGAGATTAAAACCAGCATTCTGGGTGGAATGAAAACAACAAACATTAGAAATATGTTCACCTGGTATTGGTATTAGTGCCAAAAGTAGCATTAAAGCTGAAGTAAAAGATGATTCAAGTACCAGCAATGGTTGAAAAAAAGACACCAACACTGACAATCACAGCAGAATTGAGGGCCCTGACAAAATCTGAAACAATTACTTTCAGCAGTATTGATATTAACATTAGTATCAAAGAAATGACCATAAACCTTAAGACCACTTATGCCAAGAAGGCATCAAATGATCAATGACCTACAAGGGTGGACATGTCAAATACGTCTGAAGAAGAACCATTTGTGGGAAAGCATATATGCTGTTATTTATTTTATTTTATTTTAATAAACTGCAGTATGTATTGGTGTCCTTGAGCTAGTGGAGGTTTTAAGGTCAGCAGGATGCTCACTAATGTCAGTCTCAAAGGAAATGGGGCACAAAAAAATAGGCACCCATGAAGAATGATAAGTCATCATGGAGTCACTGATTATGGTTGGAAAGGTGTGATCAAGGGTGGCTATTTTCATAAGATATAGAGCACAGAAAGTGCTTGTACCAGAAGAGCAGCCTTCATCAGTGTCCACAGCAGAGACTGACACCTAAAGTAGTATGGCATGCTTTGGCATCAGTGGTCTTGGTATGATGGTCATGACAATGAATTTAACTTCCCTGTAATGTGTTGATTTGGTGATTACAGACAGAGCTGACAATGGAATATAATTTATCAAAGGGGAAAGGGAAGACAACTTTCTGCTGTCTTGTGAAATAGGAGAAATAGTCTTTTCAATTATTTTAGAAGAACCTTTTGTGCATGAGGCTCCATGGTGGTGCATTCTACTTTACATCATGGAGAAATGCAGTGAAATCTCTTAAGCACCTTTCTTTTATGATACTAAACAACTTTCAATGCCGTGCAATCAAAGTAGACTTTGAATTGAAACATGGAGAATTTGTCAACTCTGAACTGTCTTTTTGAGCTTTTATGGACTCCTTCTGGAAAGGCAGAGCAGTGTGGTACATTATGAGTCAGGAGAAAATGAAAAGCAGCCTGGAAAGGTTGGGTGAGCTGGGTGATTCTAATATCTACCATGGTAATTATAGATCTAGCAGCATAAGCTGAAGCAAAATGTGGCAACGGTTTATTATGCATGGTGCAGAACAAAGTGTACAATCAGTAAGCCACTTGGCAATGGTAAGTTTAGAACCTTTATGGCTCAAAGACTTAATAAAAAAAGAAAGCAAAATGGTGAACATCTTTATTGTATGGACTTGATTCTGTCCCATAATATCTCATTTTGCAATACCTATCCAGGCAATATAGTAAGTACTCCCAGTTGTTGGTGTGGAAAGGAAACGGGAGATGTATGAACAGCTTTCAGTATAATTCATTTTCAACTTTAGCTATGAAAGTAGTACTAGTCACATTTTATGAAAGACTAAATATATAAATTCAATGGAAACAGCATGAAGTGGGGAATTCTACTATATGAATTCTGTGGATTCAGCAGGATAAAAAGGGAGTCTAAGTCAATTTTCCAGAACAAATTACAGGTCCTAAAGTGGTACAGCATCTCACACCAGAGGTCTCAACAGCAAAATGCCATTCAGAAAGACTTTACAGACCTTCAAAGATGCTATAAAAAGTGCAGTCTTGCTCTGAGCTGGAAGCCTAATGTGCTGTATTGAAGGAACTAATAAAACTAGTCTGTATAGGAACAGAAAAGAGATACAGGCCCTTACTGTAGTCCATACAATGAAACATGCCCATTTGATCCTGTACATTTTCTTTGTGCTCAGCCTTTGGGAAGAAGAAATCATGTTAACCAGTCTTATTGAGAATGTAGGGATTTGCCAAAATTAGAGAACCAAACAGATATCTTGAAAGAGTAAATGTATGTATAAGACCTGTATGACATAACAGCAGTTTTGTTGTGAGATTCAAGAACAAAAGCTTCTCAGACAGATGAGGCAAAAAAGGGCACCAGACCTATTGGGATCACTGAAAAATTACAAGAATGGCTTTGCCTTTGTGAAATCTTGCCTTCCAGATAAAAGTTATGATCAGAAGAAATGGGGGGATCTTGGAAGACTCCACTAAACCACTTGTGGGCTAGAATTCTCCAATGTTTTTTTTTTATCCAGTGATAGATTGAAGGAGATTAAGTCATTTGGGAGTTTATCAGACTGCATAATGGTTCCTTCTATTTCTAAACGCTCCTCTTATCATTGCAAATATGAGGGAGCATCATCAGGAGCCCACGCAGCTTGGTTCACCAAGAAACTTTGCTCCTTATAAATACAGGTATGAACAAAACAACCATTGCCAGAAATCACATATTCCCACACTCTGACCGTTTCCAGTCATAAAGGTTCATAGATAGTAGCAAACAAAAAACAACTTCGGTGACCCGAATTAAACTAAAACAAACTACTTGCTCAGCAACCGGAGAAAAATGAAAGTGGCCACACAGTCAGATAATTTTTTAAGCTTTCTTCCACTTTATTATCACGTGGACTTCTTCAGAAAAACCAGGACGCCTCCCTGCATCCTGGTTTTATAGTCAATATACAGGAAATGATGTTATTCTATTAGACAGTGATATTATACTTCAGATTTTAAAGTGAAAAACAATTAAATAACACTTTTTAAAAATTTGTCAAATTGCACTTGTTTATAAAACGTTTCCTTTTTTCAAATGTATATATGTATATTAAAACATAATGAAACATTGAATAAAATATATAACAATTGTCCGTAAAAATCTTATGTGCCTACAAAATCCATTGATACCAAAAATACTTTCTCTTACAAACGTATATATCCAAAAGCTATTTTGTGTGTAAAAAACTGCATTGTGGTGGTGATTACTTTTTGCAATGAAATAACGACTTAAACATTTTAAACTGTACTTCATAATATAATTGATTGCTTGTTCAAATCGCAACTTGACCATTTACAAATATTGAAATCTACATTTATGGATGAATATGCTAAAAATAAAGTGATTGTCTGTGTCATGACTCTAGCCTACCTCACCGAGGAATGAGTGAATTATACCCTCCCGTTCATAATCACACAGGATCACTCATGCTCGAGAGTGCACAGATGTGCACTTGTGCGCTGGAATTAGTCCATTCTAGCCTACCTCACTCACATGCTCCCCCAGTGTGAACGCACGTGCGCACTCACGCACATACACCACTCACACACACATGCTCACACTGACAAGAACACACACCCCGAGGACTCTCACGGACAAACACCCTCTTACGTGTGAGCCCGTTCAAAGGAATGAGCTCACATACTTTCACACATGTACTCCCTCTCGCTGGCGCAGGCACAAGTGTTCTTGTCAGTGTGAGCGTGTGTGTGTGAGTGGTGTATGTGCGTGAGTGCGCACGTGCGTTCACACTGGGGGAGCATGTGAGTGAGGTAGGCTAGAATGGACTAATTCCAGCGCACAAGTGCACATCTGTGCACTCTCGAGCATGAGTGATCCTGTGTGATTATGAACGGGAGGGTATAATTCACTCATTCCTCGGTGAGGTAGGCTAGAGTCATGACACAGACAATCACTTTATTTTTAGCATATTCATCCATAAATGTAGATTTCAATATTTGTAAATGGTCAAGTTGCGATTTGAACAAGCAATCAATTATATTATGAAGTACAGTTTAAAATGTTTAAGTCGTTATTTCATTGCAAAAAGTAATCACCACCACAATGCAGTTTTTTACACACAAAATAGCTTTTGGATATATACGTTTGTAAGAGAAAGTATTTTTGGTATCAATGGATTTTGTAGGCACATAAGATTTTTACGGACAATTGTTATATATTTTATTCAATGTTTCATTATGTTTTATTATACATATATACATTTGAAAAAAGGAAATGTTTTATAAGCAAGTGCAATTTGACAAATTTTTAAAAAGTGTTATTTAATTGTTTTTCACTTTAAAATCTGAAGTATAATATCACTGTCTAATAGAATAACATCATTTCCTGTATATTTACTATAAAACCAGGATGCAGGGAGGCGTCCTGGTTTTTCTGAAGAAGTCCACGTGATAATAAAGTGGAAGAAAGCTTAAAAAATTATCTGACTGTGTGGCCACTTTCATTTTTCTCCGGTTGCTGAGCAAGTAGTTTGTCATAGATAGTAGCAGTGGCAGCTGGTGACTTCAAATCAAAGGGGGGCTGCAGGAGACAGCTGAATGGGTGAGGCCAATGGGAAGGGGTGTGGGCAGCTAGAAAGGGGCGGGGCTATGCTCAAAAACATAAAAACTGGGACTTTAATTAAATACGCTGCCATGGGTGCCAAACGTTCATTATGAGAGTCAAATCAAGAAAAAATGAACTGGAGAAGAAAAAATATATTGCATTGGTTACATGACAGCTTGCTTAATATCTAGATAGAAACAAAAAGGTTGTGAGGCATGAAAAAATAAATTACTTTTTAAATACACTACTGAAATGCCACTTCTCCTTGCACTGCAGTTCTAATTATAATTTATATTCAGGGTTATAGATGTACTAAATAACATGCTGAAAGTAGCAATCTCTGTGATACCCCCACTTGTAAAAATGTTTCTTATCCAAAAAAGACCTGCTGCCTGACAACAACTATCTACTTGTTTCATGGGGAAAACATGATCAAAGTAAAAAATGAACAACAAACAAGAAACAATCTCATGATAAATTTCTTAAAGGTTTACTGCACAGGTTATGCACCACACATAATAGAGTGGCATTCTGTTTAGTTTATGGGTAAAGCCTGCAAAGATGACTGCAAGTCTCCAACAAATGTAATAAGCTTCTGAAAATACTGTAATCCTGTCCTTTATTACAAATACTGTCATATGCATGTCAATACCTAAGGCTTATACGTTATCTAGTTATGTAAATATTCTCTGCATGGCAACAACAAAAAGGATTTCAGTGTTGATAATTCTTTAACAGTACACCTGTTAAAGCTTATTTGATTCTTACAATCTCAGGCAAGCCTACCTGATGGTCATTAAAGCATTGCTACTTAAACACAGAGCAACAGGAACTGCAACAACATGCATTTTCTGAATGATAAAAAGCATAAATCAACAGTATAAAAATGACAGAAAACCAGAACATTCTGCAAAATCAAGGACAGATGAAAAGCCACTGTAGTATGTGTGTCTACCTTGGATGGAGGGGTATTCTGCACACTTACACTGCATAATTGCTCCTTGCCTTGCAAGGACAGATCCAGAGTCAGTACATGGGGGAGTGGGGTGCAACAAGTATGTCACAATTTGAAATGTCTCTGGCTGATGGTGATGGCCCTGACACATTTGTCATACCTCTCAACCTCAGAGCAAGAAATCTGGAAAAAGCCATAAATAGAAGTGGGACAAGGGCCCCAAATAAGGACAAATTTTAAATATTGCTCTTAGAAACTGAGAAAGATAATAGAATAGTAGGTCTTGCATTAGTATGACTTTTCTGAAGGGTATGACATTTGAAACTCAAATGTCTGTCATTATTTTCTAACTTCAATCTTTATTGATTTGCCACTGCCAGAAAACCACAATTTTATGAAGAATGGACCAAAAATGTGATGCAAAAATATAGAATAGCCACACAATACAGCTGTGAACCTGTCAAAGAAGGGAAACTTTTTTAATATTAGTAGTGTTAAGTTAAGCACCTGACAAAATAAGAGAATCTACATGCATTTCTGAAATAAAAGTAATCTGTAACTCTGATCATTACAATTATTTATTAATTGTAAATCCTCCACGTTTCTTCCAAAATTACCATTTTGTGGAGGAATTATTTGGGGGGGGCAACATTTTGAGCCAAAATCGGGGATGGTTGAGAGGTCTGGATATACCTAATTCTATACATTTCTATAAAGCGATTTATTTGTGTGTACGTTTCGACCTCTTAATGCAGGAAATCTGGACAAGGCCAACTATACTGGGAGAACAAACAAACAGTATTAAAAACTGCTCTTGTATAAAGTTAGACAGTTGATAGAATAACAGGTCTTGCTTTAGCATGCATTTTTCTGAAGGGTACGAAGTCTGAAACTCAACATCTGTCATTATTTAGTGACTTCATTCCTAAATGATTTGCCAGAAAACCACAAATTTTATGAGGAACAAACCAAAAACAAGAAGCAAAAATCTATTCATTCTGTGAAAATCTGGACAGTTGAGAGGTATAGTTCAACTGGGAGAATTGTACCACAGAAATCCTACATGAAGGACTTAGCTCCCTAGATGTGGAGAATAAGTGCCCCCCCCCAAAAAAAAGAAGATCTAAGAGAAGTGATCTCTCAATCTGGCTTCATCACTTTCAGTAGCATTCAGACTCAATCAGTGAAAATATTCAGTAACAAAAAAAGTTTGTGCTTGTAGACATTTGATTTAACTGGTTCCTAATCGAACACATCCAACCAAGAACTGGGAGGGGGCATACTTGAGCTGATCAGATAACCAATAAACACCTTCCTGATTGTATTAAATTGTATTCCTTTTATAATACAGTACGGTTGTTAGAGGGTGTTTTAAATTTATTGTTTTGAACATTTTTCCAGTAAACAATGAAACAAAATACATGCACCAACAAAGACAAAACTGCCCAATTCAGAACATTTCCATCATAAAAGTCTGCTTAGACTTCTACAATCCACCAGTATCAGTAAATATGCACAATATCTGCAGAAGTAAAAGTTATCTAAATAATTCCATATTAAAGAGATCTGTAACTAAAGAAGAGGCTGCTGCTAGCAAACAAACTTTATATTTCATTGTTTCATCTACAAATAAAGTGCCTTTTGCCCTTGAGGAATAAATTGCCTATGTTACATTAAAAAAAATGATAAGCTAGTAATATTGCAATAGGGAGTGGAGGCAAACTGATAACAAGTTCATAGTTACTAGGTATCTCCACCAATGAGGGCATTCTTAGGACAGCAGCCTCCACCCCCTTTAAAAGTAAAACACAGTACAGTATCAGCAATGCATCTACATACTGTGGGAGTAGAACCCACAGCCTTCTGCATCAAAATCAAGGGTTCAACCTGTTATGCTGTTAACAATGCAAGCAGGCTCAGCATAAGCAGCACTAAACTTCTCTTCCCCTGAAGGTCTCAGCTCCTTGTAAAATCCACTCGACACTCAACTGTATCGCTCAACTTTGCAGCACAAAAAATCTGTAAAAAGCCAAAATTTATCGGGGGGGGGGGGACAGAATCCCAAAAAACAGGGACACATTTTAAACATTGCTTGTATAACATTGGAAAGATCCTAGAATAAAATGTCATGTTACCACCATGCATTTCCCTGCCAAGACTTGGCCTCAGGACCCTTTGTAGTTCAGTCAGAGCAACATACTACTATGTCAAATCGGCTGTTTCGTGAAAGCCAGCAAGACTGAAACTTAAATGACTATCATTTAGTGAATTCAGTTCTCACCATATCTCTCAACCTCTTAGCACAAAACACCTGGACAAAGCCAATAATGGGGGAATACAGCCCCCAAGCATATTCAGTGAATTCAGTTCTCTCCATAGCTTTCAACCTCTTAGCACAAAAAAATCTGGACAGAGCCAATAATGGGGGAATACAGCCTAAAAAATAGGGACACATTTCAAATATTGATCTTATAAAAAAGAAATAAGAAAATTGCTAGAATTAAAGGTTTTGTGTTACCATGTATTTTCTGAAGAATATGAAGTCTGAAATTCAAATGGCTGTCATAATTCATTGAATTCAGTCCTTCACTGATTACAAAAATCCAGAAAACCACAGCTTTTATGAGGAACAGAACAACCATATGAGGCAAAAATCTAGACAGCTTTCATAAGTGGTGGTGGGTGGGGAATTCAGGCTCTTGCTACCTGTACCCAAGGTACAGGGTTTGAGCCTGAGTAACTCTAGCCACCAGGTATATTTAACTGGGGCATTTTATGCACACACACACACACACACACACACACACACACACACACACCTGTATATTAACTTGCAGCAGATTCTTTCCTGAAGATGAACCTTCCCTTGTAATAAATACAAATTCTCTTTTCTTGCAGTGAGAGCCAATCAGTAGGTATCTGTGCATGTGACTGCAGACGTTGCAGTCTGATCCCCTTCTAGTCTATGTGGTTACAGACTGCATAGACATCTGGGCATCTGCACACTGATGCCTTCTCTTCATAATCTGGACTGGTTAAACAGCAGTCTGGATTTACAGAAACCCAGAACTCGCTGAGCACGCATGCCCAGTTCATGTTCCGGGACTCACAGCTAATTATTTTATTTTTGAAATTCTTTTTTCAATTTTACAGCTGGGCGGGCTGCAGTCCTGCAGTCCGATAGCACAAGCTGCCCCTGGTTAGTAGGCCTACAGTTCAAGAAACCATTGAGAAGCTTATCTCATTTTACCAATTACACAAGGCATTGTCTGGTTAAGTGATTTGCTCAGGGTCACACAATACAGGCTATGGGAATCAAACCTTGGATCACAGAAAACAGTCTGTTAACAACTCATAGTCTTTATCCTCTGCAGGACAGCCATGGTGGTGCAGTGGTTATTTTTGCCACCTCACAGCAAGAGGTTCTCCAGTTCAATTCCTGGCTGAGGTGCCTTCTTTGTGGAGTCTGCATGTCTGTCATGTGGGTTTCCTCTGGGTGCTCTGGTTTTCTCCCACATCCCAAAGACATGCTGTATGTGGATTGGACACTCTAAATTGGCCCTAGGCATGTGTGTGCCTTCTGCGGAAGGCTAGGTGCCGGCCTGGCAACTCAACACCATAAAACTCCACTGACAGTTATTCTGTGGACCATTGTTCTGCTGTGGTGACCCCTAACCAGGATAAGCTGAAAGGAGATGATGAGTCTTTATCCTCTGCACTAACTGACAGAGTAAATTTATGCTATCTTGGATGGGAGATGAATCTACATTCTCTGTGTTAGGAAGCCACTGCTTGATCCGTTAGGCCATTGGGGCATAGATTGCCTTGCTGTCCATCTCTGTGGTTAGAAACCCCACTAAGAGAGGACCCCCACTCACATACTAACAGGAGACTTTAAATACTTGGTGGGTTAGAAGCACTGGCCTCATCTGTAGTAAGCTGATAGAAAGAGAGAGATCCAATGATATCCAGACACCCTAAACTGTCTGCCCACTTACATGTCTCCTTATCCTATGGCTGACCCATCTGCGGTGGTTGTAGCCAATAATGGGGAAGGTGGAAAATAAGAGATAGTGAAAAGAAATATTGTGGGTATCTGTCCACCATATATAAACAGGCCTTATGATGTAGATGTGATACTACAGAAGACAGACTTCCTAAAACCATTGGAAGTGAACAGTCTGTTACAGAATGCTCATGTGATACTGAGAATGTGGAACCATTGGTATGGCTGCCACCATAGACACAGCAATATGAGACAAAAGCAACTTGTCGATGAAGACATAATAACAGAAATCTTCAGTGTATGCTTCTGAACTCTGACCATAGGGTAGTCTTGTTCTTCATAACTTGGTGTCCATGCTACAGCTTAGAAAAGTGCAAACAATCAAGATGCAGCTTGCTAGAGTCAGTGCTGTTCTCTGAGAATGGAGCAAGCTGATCAGACAATCCCTCATCTATTTTAAACAATTTATGGAAAAGTTTCCTAGGAGTTAGTAGTCTAACTAGACAACATTTTGATACCCTGTAGGAGCTGAGTGTGCTGTAACCACAGTTATTTATTTGATGAACAATCTGGGGTTAAGATTATACTAAATGATAGAGACTGGAATTGATAATGGCTTGCTCATACTCTAAAGCACAAATACTTTTGATATTCCTTAGTGATTTTTAAATGGGGGGGTGGTAAGTATCCTGGAGGTTCAAAGACTACATCAATTCTTCTGCTAGACAACAAAGGACTTATTGAATGTACAATCTGAAAGGTTTCTTCAGACAACAATACATTTAGGTTACTAAGATCCAAAATTGGCCTGTGGTCCTCTACCTTTTTTGGCAGCAAAAAAAATAAAGCTCTGAAGTAACATCAGGATGCTGTTTAGTCTGGTGGTATTCTTGGATGACTCTTTTGTTTAAGAGGTTTATTCTCTCTGCTTGTGATTAGGCAAGTGAGAGGACAGTAAAACTGGGGAAGAAAAAATAGATATCTTGTAGTGTCTGGATATGGCTGTCTTTACCCAGTTGTATACAGTGATCGATTTCCATATTGGCAAGTGAAAAGGCAAATAACTTTTGGCTGCATACAGTAGACTTGTCAACAGGTAAGATCTAAAAGATACTGGTGGTAACCCATGGGCAGTCAGTAACTATCTGACTGGAAAAAAAAAAAAACACCATGGGACCTATGAGCTCTCTAGAAATTGTTTTGGTTATTAGGATTATTTCTAGACTATTTGTTTTGTTACTGCTCATGTCCAAGCAATACTTGCAGTAAGCTCATCTGCATTTTAGAAAATGTCCTTTGAAGAGGCAGACATTTCTTTCCAGCAATGAAAGTTTTACTCACTCTCTCCATAGTATTAATTTGTGCATACTTGGTGAACTCACTTAATTTGAGTCACGTGTTGGTAAACAGCTATGCAAAATCTCAAACCTTAACTTATTCATGCCTATAGCACCTTTTTTGTATACTTCAGTTAACACCCATAGCTCCTTATGGAGTCCAGATCTTTTTTGGATCTTGCTTCTCTAATTAAGCGACTTGTCATTTAATTTCAGGGAATATTAGAAAGGTCAAGTGTTTATTAACAAAATGACAATAAGATTATCAGTCTAGGGTGTCCTGCAGTGGAGAAATGAATCACTGTTTGCCAGTTATTATTCTTGTTTTTTTTTTATATTTATGATCATATTTTCATAACTGACAAACCAATATGCTATTGCAACATATAGAGTGAAATACCATAGTGAGGTACAGGAAACCTCATTGTTATTGTCCATTTTTATCACACTGTACTTGAGATATGGCTAGCTGCTTGTTATCAGTTATGAAAAATAAGAAAAATGTTCATGTGTACTTAATATTTCAAAAAAAGAAAACAAGTGACTTACAAGCTGTTGCATGGTATTAGGTGAAACCTTAAAATTTTTAAACAAGAAACTATTTCTTATGACATAGGCAATCATACATTTATATAAAAGAAAAACTATACTGACCTCAGACATTGTTGAAAAAACTGTCTTTTATATTTGCACTTTAAGTTGCACATCTTGAGAGATGTTCAGTGTTATTTATATTGCGTTCTGCAGTTGAATTGGTTCATCTTGTTTAGTTTTACTGGTTCTATTTGTTTGGATTTTACTAATTATACAATTAAGCCAATGTTTTCATATTTCTGTAAACATATAAATAAACATGTACTCGTGAAAGCATATGTCTAGTTAACCTAAGTTTTCTAACAGCATATATCTACAGTATTTTCCAAGATATTTCAATTTGTTTGTGAAAGTTTAATAAAAAAGGTAATTCTTGGTTTGTGCTAATTAATAATATATTGCAGTATTTATAGAAAACTTGAATGCACTGATTATCACCACAAAGAACACTACTTACTGATAACATTGCTATTTGTAACTTTTTAATAGCTTTTATTCTTCACAAAATATTTATGTTTGTAATCTTATGCTTTTTAAGTTGATGTCTCAGAAAATGCACTGGAATCCAAGGATGTGTGTAGGCTTCTAGAGGTGTGACTTTGCACACCGTATATGTTTTAATAAGTTAAGCAATGTTATAGGTTTGCCATGGCAGATTGGGGTTTATGGCTCCATTGTGCAACTGATCTTTGATCTGGAGCATTTCATTGGACATAAGTCTTTGAAATGCTATCATATGACCAAAATAACTAAGCCAACCCCCACCCCCCAAAATGGAAGTCACATATTTGCACTTCCATAAGTCATCGACCAACTTACACTCCTTATCTAGAGGGCGAAAAATCACAGGATTTTGTGGTGTTGGAGCCTTTTATAAAGGAGCTGTTGAAACTAAAGTATATCTGGAAAAGCACAGGATACAGTTCATTTTTTCAAACTGGTGATACTATATTGAGGTTTACAAGGAAAAAAATCTGCAGTGTTTCAATTAATCCATGGTCTTGACAAAAACAGTAAGCAACAATGAAAAAAAAACAAGGTCCACTGGAATCACAAAATATCTCTAAAATGTATTACTCACAAGTAAAAACAGAAATAAAAATGCTAGTAAAACTTTCACAAAAATGCTTCATCAGGCTTAAAACTTACAAAACAGTCGGACTTTTAAATAAGAAACTCACAGTCACATGATCCACACCGATTTATCAAATCACATGATATCTTTCAATTACGTTAAAGATACAATACTTCTAAACACAATCATGTAATTCATATAAAATTGACTTAATACTTATGGTCCTGTTTAAGCAAGGTAGTACATGGGCTCGGAACCATAGGATCCATCAAATTTCCTCATTTTCAGTAATATTGATTATGTCTCCTCCTCTAACAAGTGTTAAAATAACTTGCAAAATCAGAAGTTGAAATGAATACTTGTTGCCAGTGCACGATATGTGCTTCTATAGTGCATTTGTAGTGACTTTTCAGGATATCTCAGATAAGTGACTGTTAATGTGCTCTTTTAATTTCCTATTAGTTTTGCCTGTATAATCCTGTATAGGATACACATTTGGCCATATATCTCATGTCCTTTGTATTGCAAGTACAATAGGAATGGAGCATAAGTAGACTACCCAATACAGGATATTGAATAATGTTACCAATATAAATATAAATATAAGAGCAATAAACACAATTAAGACACTTAAAATTGTCAAGTTTAGAGGACTATAATTTACTCATATTTTTTTGGCTGCTCTTTATAGTATAAACAATTTTTTAGGTTTGTGTTTTTTTTTTTTATACCTAAATTTCAAGTCACATTGGGAACGAGTTTTAAGTTTGGGTATTTGCTCAGTAATTGACCGATATTTTTTCATAATATCTTGATCAACCTTTGTATTCTTATCATATGTAAGTATAGATGTATAATAGCTATCATGTTTAGTGGGTTTGATAGTGTTAGTCAAATGTGAAAAAAAATGGTCTAAAATCAGTTTTATACTTTTCAACTACCTTGTTCTTAATAACATAATTTTTTATCAGAATCATATCCCCTGTTTACAAAATCAGCAGATAATTTTCATTGATGACCTTTTCCTAATATGAAAAGGAGACCTTGCACAGTTTGAAGAATTTTCTTTGCATATATCTGGAACTACTAGCTTTTTACAATTTAAGAAAACTTTACATGAAAGCAAAATAGATTTTCTTGAACTACTATGACTAAGAATCAGACAGGTAAAATAAAGACTCTACAAAATTGATTTTAATAGTAACTCCTTTGTGTTCCTAAATCTGGTTGCTTATCTCATTTACAAGTTGAAGTCTGTTGTGGTATTTGTTATAAATATAAATAAATCTAAATACCAAACCCGTTAACTACATTATTAAATTGAAAGGTTATGAATTTTTGTTAAAACTCATTAATGTTCCTAAATCACAGGTTGCAAATTATTTTAAATATTATAACTGAAGCTTCCTTAAACTAACTATAAATATATTAAAATATTAATAAAAACTGTCTATAACTTGGCCAGCCTTAGTTTCAAGACTGAACTATTTGAAAGAGCATTGTTCAAGTCTTGGGTACATGTAGGTGTTTAATCTTAACTGCCATATAAGCTTCCTGTATTCTGTTATAAATTCACATAGGCCACCCTTCAGATTGTAAGGATTTTTTTCCAAAATGCCAAAATAAAATATGTTTGATGAACATGTCTCAGAATGCCTAAAAAATAAAATTGTTCTTATTTTTCCTTGCAATGTCAGAATAATGCTCATATATTCTCTTCCTAAGAGATTTCTCAGGTTTTCCTATATAATATGATGTGCACACTGAACAAACAAGTATATTTTATTTTTATTTATTTTATTTTACATTTTATTTTACATTTGTTAACCGGGCTAGTCTAGCTGGATATATGTCCATTTTCAGTAGAGGCCCGAGGAGAAAAGCTCCACACATACTAAATTTCAATGGGACAATTTACAGAGTACATAATTAAGTACAAAGTGAATTATCATTTAGTAACATGAATAAACAAAAAATAAATATACATGAAGTATCTAAGGAACATACTATAAAAAAAAAAATTGTTGTTCAGTAAAAAGCATTACAAAAATTGTTGTTCAGTAAAAAGCATTACAAAAATTCAGGATTAGCAAGAAGGTTTCAAAAGAAAAATGAAGAAGAGAAGAAGAACAGGAGATAAGAAGGGAATAAAAAGGAGGAAGAGGGAAAGAAGAAATAGTCTGGAGAGGAGAAGGGTAAGAATGTGTATAAGAGGACAGGGGAGAGAGAAAGGAGGAGTAGGTTAGAGCATTAGAGGATAGTAACAGGGCAATAAGAAGTAGGAATAAGTATATTTACTAAGTAAAGTGTAGAGTTCTAGTGGTGGAGGGGAAAGAAGAAATTAGTCAGGAGTCCTACAGGAGCAGAGCCAGTGATTTTGGAAATACAGTTTGATTTTTTGTTTGAACAGAGGTAAGGAGGAGGTTAGAGTGATATCAGTGGGTAGCTGATTCCATATCCTTCCTATAGTATTAGTGAACAGAGAGTCACCAGCTAGGTTATGGGACTTTACTGATTTAGTCATGAGTTTGGAAGAAGATCAAAGGGAGGTAAGATTATTGTAAGGGATTAAAAGTTGAGAAAGTATAGGGGTGTTATAAGGTTGGTAGAGTATCTTGTGAGCAATGGTAAGTTGTGAGATCAAAAGACAGTTTTGTAGCTCAAGCCAGCCTAGGAGTTTTAGGTTGTGACAGTGGTGTGTTTTGAAAGGGTTGCTGGTGGCAAATCGGGCAATGCTATTGTAACAAGTTGCAAGTTTATTTAGGTTGGCCTTCTTAAGGTTAGTGAAGATTGGTGAGGCATAGAAGAGAGTAGATATAAGATGGGAGTGGGCAATAGTAGCTCTGGTAGAAGGTGTGAGAAAAGGTTTGATACGGTATAATGATCCTATTTTTTTATTAACAGTTTTGATGGTGTTATTGATGTGTTGATCAAAAGTCAGATTGTTGTCGATGGTAATTCCTAGCAGTTTAGTTGTTGTGTCAGGAGAAATAACAGTGGTGTCATTAGACAAAATGTTGAAGTTTAATGGGGATGCTCGTGTGGTAGGAGTGAAAAGGAGAAGTTTTGTTTTTTTAGCATTGAGGAGGAGGTATCGTCTAGTAAACCAAGTGTCTACAGTGTTAAAGGTAGTTTGAGTTAGAGACAGTAGTTCTGTGGGGGTGGATGCTGAGCAAATGATTGTTGAGTCGTCAGCATATTGGATGCAGGTAGCTTGAGGGATGACTGTGTGGAGATCGTTTATGTATAGGTTGAAGAGAAGTGGACCTAGGATAGAACCCTGTGGAACTCCAATTGAAACAGGCAATAGAGAAGAGATATGATTGTCCCAAAGGACGGCTTGATGTCTGTTGTTAAGATAGGAGGTAAACCATTTTAAAGCCAGGTTATCAAATGAGAGGGATTTAAGTATATTAATAAGGGAGGAGTGGTTCACCATGTCAAAAGCTTTAGAGAGGTCAATAAATAGAGCAGAGGAGAAGATATTGGAGTTTCGATAGTTGTTGATAGTATCTATGAAAGAAAGGAGGGCAGTGGAGGTGCTATGGTGGGGCCTAAAGCCATGTTGACAGTTGGCAATTATGTTGTGAGAAGAGAGATAATGTATGAGTTGCTGATGAATGCATTTCTCCATAATCTTAGCAAGAGGAGAGAGAAGAGCAATAGGTCTAAAGTTAGTAAAGTCAATAGAGTTTCCACCTTTGTGTAGTGGGATGATATGAGAGATTTTCCATATATCTGGTATGGTTCCTTCTTGGATAGTCCTATTAATGAGTAAAGATATAGGGTATGCAATCTGTTTAGCAGCCTTTTTTATGCCAATCCTATGGACCCACAATGACCCCAATGTAAATGCAATTTAGAGTAAGTTTTGTTTTAAATTTCCCAAAAATTTCTTGTCCATATATGTTCACATTGTTTATACATACTACATTTCTTAGTAACTATGTTGTTCTCATCACAATTTCTCTTATAATATGAATTTTCAATTAAGTTTTTTATGTTTATCCCTTTTTATGAATGAACAATGATTCCTCACCCACCAGTTGTTGTAAATCATTACTGGCTTAAAAAAATCTAATTTCTTTTCACAATGCCTTTATTCAAACTTCAGTCAAAATTATATTCCATAGTTAATGATCTCTCAAAGGAAATATTATTATTAATAGTTCCAGCATTTCCCTCAACTAACATATTTGGTGAGTTACTTCCTAGCAATGAAATATATTTTGTACCCCACTCCCTAGTTACTTCATCTCCTATTTCCTCTAGGAGTAATTTGAGGTAGCCCTGTTAGAAAAACATAGAAAACAAATTCTCATTTTCAGCCCCAAAAGTTTCATTATCTTATATCATACTTGCCAACTGCAAAAGGTGGTCTTTAACTAGATCCCTTTTCTGACTAGTGAGGTGGTTACTTTTGAAATGTAGATAAGTCTTGGAAAAAGTCAGTTTTCTATATATATTTTGAAGAAAAACCTGAATTGCTCATATTGATGATCACATGCAAAATAATAATAATAATAATAATAATAATAATAATAATAATAATAATAATAATAATACTCTCTGCTCTTAAGCAAATAAAATAAAATACTCTGCAGCTGAATTTATATAATCCATGAAATCATTTTTTACAGCATCCATATGTTCGTAGGTTCATATGTGTGTACTAGGCTAATAACCACTTGGGGCCTTTATAAGCCTATTCATGCAACTCAAATGTATCCCATGAGTTATTTTGCCTTAGAGGTTATTCTAAAGGGTGCATGTTAGGTAAGGCTAATGGTTGCCTCTGTCCATCAGAGACATAGGTGCTAGAGCTGGGGTGAATTTTCATTTTCCAACATATTGGTCTAGTTTACACTTGAATAAAGTTAGGGATGGGCCTTGCTTCACATGGATAGGAAATCTATTCCAGAGAATGGGAATTCTCTGAGATACATACTTGTCCCTCCAACATGTCCTATTTATGTTATAGGTTAAGACACTGACCCAAAAATATGTCACAAAAGGTTAATAACATATAAACAACATACAGGATATAAATTCAATAAGCACTTTAATTCCAAATAAAACTTCAACGTCATCAGATTGTATAAATAAAGAAGGTGAACCATTTAAGCAGTACCAATCACAAATCAAACTGAACAACAGAACAATTCTAATTAATTGTTCATAAAGTCAATATAAATGGATAAACAACTGAAATGCCTCTTGCAAATGAAACAAATAAAAATTCTTATAGATCCATAGATTTCCACTAGGCTAATTGCCCAAGGGTTCTTTGTATGCCTAGCCAAGTTTTCCTCAAAAGAGTTATGATGTCATGTATCCAAATAGGACATTGAGGGACAGGCATTCATAAGCTACCTCCATCCATAAGGGACATGGGTGCCAGGCCCAGAGTAAATTTCTTGTTCCCCATCCACTGGTCTAGGTTGCTCTTAAACTGGATAATAGATGAACTTAGCTTCATGTGGATGGGAATCCTGTTCCACAGGAGGGGTAGTCTCAGTGGCAAATATCTGTCTCTCCAGCATGTTCTCTTTAAGTCACAGACAAAATGCAGGTCCCTAAACTTTGTATTTCTGGTACTGATTGACTTATGAATATGCAGGAGATTCATAAGTGTGGTGTTTGCAGATGCCTTGCAAGCCAGACACTGATCACCCCTCAGCAATCAATAGGAAACTGAATGGAAGTAAATGGCTTTAAGACACTCTGCACAACTGAGGTCCGATTTTTCAGTGCGATCTCTTTTCCAGTTTGTTTTGAGGATACCCTTAATTAAATCATTGCAATGACTATATGGTAGTACCATTGTCATAACAAATACATTTTTCACCTCTTTTAGTAGTCTGCAATACACCAGGAGACCTTAACATAGGGCAATATAATTAACTCCTATTATTTAATATTTAGCCATGGAAAGTGCAAGAATTCTGGGATACCTTCTATCCAAAACATCTCTTTTATAAAAGTTGGCTCTTTTTTGTAATTGCAGTCTTCAGATACAATCAAGAAAAGCTAGACAGACCATCTGCCATTTACCAGATTTTTTTTATTTTTTTTGCCAAGGGATACGGTAACTGCTGCAATATAAAATACTCTTAGAATATGAACTTTTCCTAAAAATAATAGATTCAAACCTTTTGTACTTTGAATTCTTCTAAACTGTAATATGTCAAAAAGTCGATTTATAAAAATTGGTCTTGTATAAAACACTAAAGATTATCTATAAAATCTACAATACGGTCATGCCCTCAGTTTGATAAAATAAGTATGTAATCTAAATATCTATATTATTTATATACTATATACATTCCCAGTCAATAGCTGGATAGATGTATTTACCCTCCCACCACCAAAGTACTATATTAGTGAATACAGGCACAGGAGAAGCATCTGTTTATAGTATTCCCCTTGAAATGTACAAAATTATTAGTCAGGACCGACTCCATAAAAGTAATCAGTACTTGGATGCCTTGTACCTCTAATCTGTGTATGTACTATCTGCTGTATCTGCTTCTTATAAGATGAAGTGCAAAGATTTTTATTATAACATTTCTTTTTCTAATCATACAAATTAAGATTTCTTATTATAAAATGTGTAGTTTTTAATTTAATTATTTCAGTGCACTTATATTTATTAAATTTAATATACTGGTGTTTCTGTTTACTGTATGTTGAGCAGCTGTCCAATTACTTCCTGATTCCATGTCATCCAGCTCTGCCTTCTGATGATGTATTAGAGGGAGAGAAACAGCTCAGTAATGGTTAGGAATGTTTTCAGTAGCAACAGAGGAACCAGAATGCAGCACAGTCACTCAGAGTATAAATCAAAGAAAAAAATAAATAAATACAATGCAGCTATATTCCAGTGAAAGGTAACAAAAGTAAGATGAAATAGGGTAAGATTCTTAGTAAGGTGTACAGTGCTTGGCATGCAGTGTAATAAAAAAGATGTAAGACGTAAAAGTAATGATTCATTGTCTACCAATGGATTTTAGGGAGAAGACTAATGTTAGGTGAATCACATAAATGATAGACTACTATACAGTGCATTTTTATGTTTACCACAAAGAATTAATGCTGAAAAGAAAACATTTGGAATAATCTGCTCATCTGTGAAGGTGAAGATGCACTAAAGTGATCAACTGTTTACTATAGCGTGATAGAGACCGTGTTACGCTGAAGCATCTAACAACTTTTAAATGTGTTTATTGCACCAAGGAACACTTCATTTTCCCTTCTGTCCATTTCTTTCAGCTGTCCTTGATTTTACCTCATACGTTTGCCCTGTCCCTTGCAAAGCTTCTGAATTTCTGGTGAATCACTGAGTATTGCCATCAGTCAATAGTGCCAGAGTTTTATGCTTCCATTTCCTCAAAAAATGCACATTGATGAAAAACTTGTAGTTCTATTAACTTTATAAGTGAATTAGTGATATACTTAAAAACTGTCCATAGTTTTATTGTTTGTCCCTTCACTGCTTTTGGATTTGTCCAGAATTCTTAATCAAAGAAGTTGAGAGGTATGTTGCTGTCTTCTCAACAGTGCTAGGTGTTTTTATTTACATTCAAAGCTGGCAAAACAGTTTACTCTGCTATGGTTTCTCTTTCTTCTCTTTTCTTTTCTTTTCTTTTTCCCCACTCTGTCATTCTTTCTTTTTTCTGTAACTGGCATACTGGACAAATTTGGAATAAATTTGATTCACGCATCTGTAGTTTTCCCCCTAAAAGTGATTAATCAATCCATTAGTAGACAATCCCCCGGATTCATGAAGCTCGGCGCAAGGCTGGTGTAAGGCCTGCACCAGCCGTGCAGCGTATAAATGGTGTAGTAGCGCCATATGCATATTAATGAAGGTGCGCCGCTACCACATCCATGTGCATAGGACTCGTGCGCGAGTGCATGGGGCATTACTAAGCTGCGCCCGGAGGCGTGTCAATGTCGGCTGGCAATGAGCAACCTAAACTGCTGAATATTATAGCCTGCCTGCAATAGTAATTGCACCTAACAGTGTCCGTGGATAATGAAACGTATGCAAAGCATGCAAGACAGTTCCCGGCCACACAAAATGGAGAACAAAACAGAAATGCACGCAACATAATATAAGTTTCCGTCCATGGAACAAATGACATTTAAAATCGTGTGTCCATAATGTACTGCACTGTCAGAAGTTATACCCAGTGGAAGTGAAGCGCATCATGTCAGCGCACCGCCAATACACACATCTAGCCCCATGGGTATGGTCACCAGCAGTCCCACAGTGGTAGTGATAGTACACAGCAGGGCAGTTGTGGCTATATAACAACCGTAAAGAAACCTGACAGTCCATATTGTATACCAAACACACACAAACATATGTATATTAAAATGTGCTATACACATGAACAGGAACATAACCATCACATACACATAGGATGCTATATGCGGAACCAGGATATCCAAAAGTAGAACCCATGCATGCAAATGCAATATGCAACAACCCCTATATAGCACATAACCCGCACCCATGTCCGAATGTCCACCAAATCCAGCTACCAGCCTTGCGCATCCGTACACCTACACATAGCGGGTATTCCTCATATGTAGTAGGAAGTATCGTCCTAGGCAGTGTCCGGATTGCAAATATGTATCCCACGTTTGTAAGCATCCCATCACAGGTACGTAAATCCAAATGGCCGCGCGTTAATGTTACGGCAAAATGTGTGTACATCCCGCGTGGGATAAGTAACCTGTTGAAACCTCAGAGTTGTTTACACACCACGGTGTCCATTACTGTACACATCTGGACAAAACATGTATGTGAAGTCACGGTACTGGTCAGTATCTACACAGACATGCAATTCATACTACACAGGATGGAACAGCTGTCCACCATGCAGGTCACCCCACTAGGGTTGCCACCTGTTCAGATGGCCAAGGTGGGACATCCCTTGTAGAAATGTGAGAATTTGCAGGATAAAACATACCCCCGGCCTGTGCAAAGTACAGAATTACACATGTATGCCAAGATAAAAGCTAATGCCATAGCATTTGAATAGCTTATGCTATCCCAAATAATAGTTATGTGTACCAGATATAAAATACCTGTATCATGCAACTAGTACAGAAATGAAGAAATATATTATTGTCTTAAAATCACAGGACATTTGCCATGTCTTAGGTGTCATCGCAGGACACAACTGTCCAAAGTGGGACCTCCCCTCGCAAAGAGGAACAAGTGGTAACCCTACTCCCCACTGAATTATCGACAGTATATATTCAACTCAATCACATACCGACACCACCTCTCAACCTATTACAGCAACAAAACCTGGACAAAGCCTAAAAGGATGGGTGGACAAATAGGGACAGATGTAATTACTGCTCTCACAAGCTTTGAAAGTTCAAGGAATAATAGTATGTACATAAGCAGGAAATGCTGTGAAGGATGTGGGGTAGTCCCCAGTATTACAGAGGTCTGTACATATATACTGTAACAAGCCGTCACATATGTTGACTGTACTACTGCATACCCATAGTTAATTCATAGTTAAGTCATGTGCAAAATAATAACCCTCGTAAGAATGAATACAGGAAATAGTCAAACGTGAATGGGAACACCACTTACCGTGGATTATGTATCGTAACCGCCCCCACCCATATTATGCATTGCCAACATCATAAGCTGCTGACAGGTGCCCAAACACCTGTGTCTGTAAACACAGATTAAATGTTTAAAATGGACAAACCCTGTCCATGTGCTTTGTCTGACATTTGAACATGGTCAGGGCAGTTCCATTCACCAGGCAGACAAGCCTAAACCCAGATCACCACATGAACACCCTGACAATTAAAGACCTGTATGTGTCAGGACTATAAGCCTTTGGGTTCTGAATATCCCTGCAGTGATGAAATATGCAGCGTGGGTCCAGAGCAGTAGGGAATAGGGAATAGGGAATGTGTAACATGTAGTACCGCATTTCTCCCAGCAGGAGAATGGATGCCTGTGACGTAAGTGAAGCGGTAAGGCATATGTTAATGTAGCTGTGTACTATGGGTATGCATATAAATGAGTCAGAACACCAAACGTATAGTGGTTACAGCATCCGGCCAACGTGAATGCAGTCCCGGTTGAACAACGACTACAGCACATATAATGTGAAAGTGTAATGAATGCATCTGTGCTGTACAGACAGTTAAATATGTAAAGGTGAACGTGTGTTTCGCAAACGTCCGTTAACCGTATTACAGATAATTACTGGTACTGTCACAAGTAATAAAGCCCCCGTAAGCACAAAGACTTAGTAAACATATGTAACCCACAATAAGGATATGCATGCGCGCCTGCGCATAACCCACAATAAGGAAATGCAAGTGCCTGTGTGTGATCTGCTCACAGCATAGTAAATGAATGCTGTTTCCCCCATGTTAGTTATACATGGCTCAAACCTGTTAACCTCGTAAAGTATGAAACCGGACAAAGCCATGCAAACTACTGGTACAAATAGGAACAAACACCAGATATGTGCCAGAACAAACATAGAAAGTGGATAGAATAACGGGTGTGTCAGTAGCATGGATTCTCTGAAGGGTATGCAGTCGTAACCTGAACTGCTTGCCAGAAATCCCCACTGTAAGTCTCAAATGAAATGCCACGACATTGCCAGATAGACACAGGTTTATTTAAAACACAGTGAAGATAAAGGGGCAAGCAGCTGTACACTCATAGGTTCATAGGTTCATAGGTTCATAGGTTTATACTAGGCTATCTGCCCTAAGGCATTTATAAGCCTAGCCCAAATTTTTGAGGCTTACGCCACCCTTATATGAAAAAATACTGTGCCCATTAGTTTGTTGTGCCTCTGTCCAGCAGTGACACAGAGATGATTCCCGGGGTAAACCTACGATCTCCCATCCACAGGTCTAGATTTCTCTTGAACAGAGTCAGCGAGGTGCTCTGCCTCACATGGGCCGGGATTTTATTCCACAGAATAGGGAGTCTCTGAGTGATAAATCTATCCCTCCAGCACGTCCTATTTATATCCGTGCTAAGGTTTAAGTTGCTTGCTCTAGTGGTTTTGGTGGATTTGGATTTTTTGAGGTGGAGCATGTCCATTAATTCCGGGTTGGACATGGTATGTCAGGCACATGTCACCTCTGAGCAGATGGTATGCGACTGAATAGAGCTGGAGTTTCTTCAATCTGGCAGCATATGACAGATTTTGGAGTCCCTTTATCCTTTTGGTGAGGAACTTTTGGGGTCTCTCCAATTTCTGCAGATGTCGGGTGAGATACATCCCGAATGGGGCATTGTACTCGATCATTGGTCTGATAAGTGAAGAGTACAGGGGAACAATGACCTCACTAGATCTGGATGTGAATCCCTTCATGATCAGGTGGACAATGTAGAAGGTCTTTCTAACCACTTTAGCAATGTGAGTGTCAAAAGAAAGGCCACTGTCAACCTGGGTCCCCAGGTCCCTGATAACCTCTTCTGTGCTTAGTGGATTGCCACCTATATGGTAGCTTGGGGTTACCTTGTTTTTCCCGAAGGGTATGACTATACATTTTTTGGTGTTTAACTTCAGGCCATGGCTCTGGCACCAGCTATCTGTTTCCGTGAGTCCCTTCTGAAGGAGGACTCTGCGACAATCTGTATAGTGGAAAGGTATGGTATGGATATAGATATATGTGTATACACATAATCCACAGACGTAAACCAAAGCAAGTTATGAAATGAGGATTGTACATGTATATATGTATGCACAACAGACTTATGTCCCGTAGATATGACATATGTACATAAATAGGCGACGTTATATCTAATATGGGTAAACAAACAGACATGCAGGATCGGTGAATAAACCGCAGCATTCCAAACCATTGGCCAGAAAGTGACAGTCCAGCAAGTTCTACACTTTAACATGCAGATAGGTGTCCATTGCAGGACTCCAAAAATTGAATCTTACGTAGTGTCAACTGACATTGACGCAAAACAAGTGACCGCAGCAAATACGAAATAGCTGTACATGCAACAGTATCAGGTGCAAGGGTGACGACACATGTGTCGATAGAATGTATGATGTATGAACTGATATCCGGAGAGTGGGGAGTGCATATAAGTGTCTCCACACTTCAGTACCGCAGACATTAAACATGTGCAATGGGTACTGTAGAGGGTTGTCAGGTATGGGAATCATGGGTATGTAGAAATGGGCCTAGGTGTTGTTTGGCAGGGGTTTCGTAGGCCCGCCCCGTGGGAATGATGTGGGGATAGCACACGCCTATATTCTCAATAATGGGGCAAACCATCCACTGGATATTGCGGAAACCATTTTGGCAATATGTAGGGCCCTATATCAGTGTCATGTAGGCGATTATCATGGATGGACATGCGTATGACCAAGATGGTCCCCATAACTGGCAAACTGTCAGAATAACACAGCTGCACTAAGGCATAGTACATGAAATACAAATAGGGACTATATTAGATATACCCCAGACAAAGTCAGAACGTCGTGAGAATACTGGCGTACCCATGAATACGGATGTTATGAGTGTTACTAATCATGTAATGGAAATGTCAGTCACTATTATCTACCACACAGTCCATAATGCCTTGCCAGCAATTTACCAGAAAGGCACATCACTATGACAAATGTAACAAGGTCAAACGTCAGGGCATTTACCCATAATGTGTACAGGTTAGGGGTATGAAGGTAACATGTCCAAAATACATGTACAGAACTAGTGATACTAGGTGGACAGGTGAGAAGAAAGACATCAGGACAAATGAGAAAACATGTACAAGACACATGCATGTACTCCGACAAATGTGAATGACAACGTATGCCCTGTGAATGTCAATGTGGAAAGTTAATAGACACAAAAGTAATGTGCCCCTCAGGGTGTCATGCAGTGTCACTGTAACAATGTCCAGTCCCTCAGACACGTACGTGAGCTCTGCCACTGACGGAAAGCACAAATACCGGCGCACACATACGGTACATGATAGACCAATTAGTGTGGATAAGCAGCTGTTGGCCTGTGTGAGGAATACAACTGTATGGGTGGGTGTGTTCTGCAATATAAATGTAATGGCATGTGGCCTGTCATGCCACCATACAGTGTGTGTATTGGTGTCAGAAAGTTGATATTTTGTTACAGACACATACTCTGCAACTGTACAGATTTACGCAGAATGTGCAGAGTTCTGCCTCATATGTTTGGTGTGTTCCACGTAACAACAGTAACATTCTGGCACTTTCATGATAACTGAAGACATGAAATAATGACAAACATGTGAGTAAGACACCAAATCCGACAGAAAAGCTATACTGATGCAAAACCTATTATTGTGTCAACTATCTACGTTTGTAAGAGCAACATGTCAATACTGCCCCTATGTGTCCCACTATCAGATAAGGCCTTGTCCAGCAACTTGCTCTAGGAGGTGGAGTGGTATGAACAGAAACAGATCCATGTGTGAGGAAACAGCAATATTGACTGCAAGATAATGCAGAAGGTATGAAATGCGCTGCAGTAGGACGTGCAGTACTGTCCGCAGGTATGTGCTGACATGTCAAATGACACAGCAGTCTACATGAAGAACCTATAGGGCTGTCACCTTTACAAATGATGATAGTGGGACATACCCAGAGCCATGCACACAGCACAAATAGACATACACACATCAAAACTAGGCCATGATACATGAAGCCTCCGGCATGTACGAGTACAGTGAGAATACAGCAAGGATAAATGTCTGCCAAGATATACAGCAAATGCCTGTAAGGGCATGTAACACCGCCCGTAACACAGACGTTGCATGGACAATGTTGGGAGTTGCAACATACCTCATTGGTATGTGAAAGCTATGCAAATATGCGATACATGAAGCAGTCAGCTGTCCATGCAAGAGCAGAGATATGGGCAGAAAATAGATTATATATATATATATATATATATAGAGAGAGAGAGATACAGACATACACACACACATGTGGCAGGGCTGGTAATCGAACCTACACATGACTACCCTATCACACTACAGCATGACGCATTTACAGAACACGCTACCGAGATTACTAAACACAGTGGACACACAGGCATTCTACTAGGTGCGTGTCAACATCCGCAAAGACAAAGACATTAGCAGGATACATCTGTGTTGCAAAGCGTCTAAAAGCATAACCTGAGTCCCCAGGCGGATGGGAGCATGCACACACACACATCTGGCAAGCCTGGGAATCGAACTTACACCTAACTACCCTATCACACTACAGCATGACGCATTTACAGAACGCGCTACCAAGACTACTGAACACAGCACTCCCAGAGGCATACTTCTAGGTGGGTGACATCATCCGCAAAGGCAAAGACGCCGATTGGGAATGTATGTGTTGTGAGGCATCTAAAAGCTTTACTGTGTCCCCAGGCAGCTGGAAACACACACACACACACACACTTGGAAGGGCCGGGAGTTGAACACACACCTACCTACTCTAACACATTACAGCATTACGCATTTACAGAATGCGCTACCGAGATTACTGAACACAGCACACGGAGAGGCATACTTCTAGGTGGGTGACATCATCCACAAAGGCAAAGACGCCGATAGGGAATGTATGTGCTGTGAGGCATCTAAAAGCATTACTGTGTCCCCAGCCAGCTGGAAACACACACACACACACTTGGAAGGGCCGGGAGTTGAACACACACCTACCTATTCTAACACACTACAGCATTACGCATTTACAGAACGTGCTACCGAGATTACTGAACACAGCACTCCCAGAGGCATACCTCTAGGTGGGTGACATCATCCGCAAAGGCAAAGACGCCAATAGGGAATGTATGTGTTGTGAGGCATCTAAAAGCTTTACTGTGTCCCCAGGCAGCTGGAAACACACACACACACACTTGGAAGGGCCGGGAGTTGAACACACACCTACCTACTCTAACACACTACAGCATTATGCATTTACAGAACGCGCTACTGAGATTACTGAACACAGCACACAGAGAGGCATACTTCTAGGTGGGTGACATCATCCGCAAAGGCAAAGACGCCGATAGGGAATGTATGTGTTGTGAGGCATCTAAAAGCATTACTGTATCCCCAGGCAGCTGGAAACACACACACACACACACACACACACACACACACACACACACACTTGGAAGGGCCAGGGGTTGAACACACACCTACCTACTCTAACACACTACAGCATTACGCATTTACAGAATGCGCTACCGAGATTACTGAACACAGCACTCCCAGAGGCATACTTCTAGGTGGGTGACATCATCCGCAAAGGCAAAGACGCCGATAGGGAATGTATGTGTTGTGAGGCATCTAAAAGCATTACTGTGTCCCCAGGCAGCTGGAAACACACACACACAGACACTTGGAAGGGCCGGGAGTTGAACACACACTTACCTACTCTAACACACTACAGCATTACGCATTTACAGAACGCGCTACCGAGATTACTGAACACAGCACTCCAAGAGACATACTTCTAGGTGGGTGACATCATCCGCAAAGGCAAAGATGCCGATAGGGAATGTTTAGAGAGTGAACAGTCTGAAAGCATATTACCGTCCCAAGGTAGACGTACACAAACACGCCAGTGCTGTCAACGGGCCAAATAAATATCTATGGAGCACAACACTGAATAGATACGGGATGTGCCACAGACAGTACACCCTTCAAGAGAGCAACAAGCGTGTTCAATGTAGGCATCCATCGTGACATTGAAATTGGACATCTGGTGCCTGGATGACCACCATGGCTATACAGGATGTCAATGGCCATGCCCACACGCTTAGTATCACACGTCTGTTTGGAATGTACTGTGTGTCCATCTACACAATGGTGTACTGGGCATGCTCACATACTTAGCTGTTGCAAAGGGCCAACTTGCATGCACACGGAGTCTAATCATGGAAGGGCACAGTGTGGAATGTACTGTGTGTCCATCTACACAATGGCATACTGGGCATGCTCACACACTTAGCAGTTGCAAAGGGCCATCTTGCATGCACACAGAGTCTAATCACGGAAGGGTGCAGTGTGGAATGTACTGTGTGTCCATCTACACAATGGCATACTGGGCATGCTCACACACTTAGCAGTTGCAAAGGGCCATCTTGCATGCACACGGAGTCTAATCACGGAAGGGTGCAGTGTGGAATGTACTGTGTGTCCATCTACACAACGGCGTACTGGGCATGCTCACACACTTAGCTGTTGCAAAGGGCAATCTCGCATGCAGATGGAGTGTACACACAGAAGGGCACAGTAAGGTATAACTGCCCTCACGCACAGGGCGGTCACACATGCAGTGACCTGTACACACACAGCTGCCATCACAGCTGTCACAGGTGCAGGTCACACGTACACACTGCAGTGTACACTTTAGCTGTCAAGTCAGCACCATGTCGTTGGTGCAGCACTACACAGCCATACGGTCCAACAACACCATGTGACACATGACCACTGGGCTGTAAGCGGTGTACACCAGCTGTGCAGAGTACACACGTACCAACAGGGATCCAACAGGTGTTATGCATTGCAATGATATCAGTATACATGAACAGGTCGGCTCAAGACATACCATGACCCTTACACAGCTGTGACACCTGACTGTTGCTGTACACCAATGAACACACGTCTGGGTATGTCATACATGTGATTGTGTGGATGTGTGCATGGACTGCACACACAACACATACATACACGGCCTTTGATGTACCTCGTGCATAACACTGGCCTAATCAATGCTACACACGTGAATTGAATGTGGGCCCATGTCCGTTGAATGCTCACACTACAGGGGGTAGCAGTGTTGACTGGGACACATACCCTTGTACTGGTCGCCTGTGACACCCGTGATATCATACCGCAGTCCATGTGTTATGTATGTCAACACACATGTCCAACAATAGCAATGCATACAAACATGGCAACAGGAGACACATGTGACATCTGTACTGTGCATGCAGCAAACATGCATGTGCAGTGGCCGATGTCCGTAACATAGTTGCACCTACCTACGACATGCAGACACAATGCAGACCCATCATTAACATCTGTATACGGTGACATACAAACAGCACGTATGGAGGGATGTGTGTACATAACGTGGTGAACCACCTGTCTAGATGTATGTGTGCAGGGGTGGCTCACAGTTGTGTCACACACCATCCTATCATGCCATGTGCTAACTGTACGCTATGTCGCTGTTACGTGATGGTGCTGACATAATGCATACACAGCGGTCAGGTGTTAACAACTATATGTCATATGGCACCTGTAACACCTACAACCTCTCGTGTGTATATAGCAGCACATTTGCCAGATATAGCGTTGGTACACATAATGCAATCAATACCGCTGCATGTCCATCAAACGTGTCATCATATGGCTGGTGTATCATTCCCAGCACTGCCATGTGTGTCCGAATGTGTGACCAGGGATGCCACATATCGCAGGGAATATGTCCCAGTTGCTACACATTCATGTACACCATTGTAGAGAAGTGTACATACGTCAGTGTGGGAAGCATGACGTTCGCTGGTGAGGTGAATCACACACATCGGCTGTCCGTATACACATGTGTGGTCACCACAGTGTGTGTGTGCCTGTATGTATGTCTGGTGCTTGGTGTGAGTGTGTATGCTAATATACGGTGGGAAATTATCACTGGCCCCACGTGTTGACTAACCCGTAATGGTGATGCATTGCACAACCCTGTTGATGCCATAGGTCCCAGCCATACTGGTTACCTGTGCATGTCCCTTCTCTGTGACATGTCATGTGGGTGCATAGTACTATGAGGGTGATGACCACAAAGGCAAGGGTCCCCAGCTGCACACTATGGGGTGTGCATTATAGTGGTGTACACCCCGTGACTGCAGCCATGTTCACGTACTGTTACAGGGTCCTACTGCTGCACAGTGTGGCCTCCAGCTACCAAGTGACACCTCACATCATCATTGGCCAGGCCGCTGTGTACAACCCCTGCACCTTGTCACCATACCTGTAATGTGTCCTGCTATGTATGTCACATCTCTGTCCAGTGTAGCCTGTGGCACCGACCACATGCGTCAGGTGCAGTATATGTGCGGACATCTGTGTCATGTTTGTGTGTCCAACAGTCAGGATGAAGGTACATGTAGCATGCTGATATTGCCAGACGTGCCTGTGTGTACTCCACAGTTACACGTGGGGGACGGCAAACACTGCTACCTGTAGGCACATGCAAGTACACCATAGGAGGGAACCAGGGTATCACAACCAACATGGTGCTACAGATGTAACCGAGACACATACCGTGAACACATCACAATGCATGCTGCACCTGCACTACATGGTGTGACTGGTGCATGTCGACAGTACACAACCTATGCCACATACACAACTCAGTATTCACACACAACCACTGCAAAATACACATCCCTCACTATGCATACACAGGTATTACATACACCTCTCACTATGCTGTTCACCCTGTGCATCATAATATTTGTGAATAACCCTGCACCGATGGTGTGGATGACAGGGATGTGGCACAGGCTTCATCATATGCACAGGGTGATATGTTTGCCAGGGGCATAGGCTGCACACAACCACTGCAACATACACATCCCTCACTATGCATACACAGGTATTACATACACCCCCCACTATGCTGCTCACCCTGTGCATCAGAATATATGTGCATAACCCTGCACCGATGGTGTGGATGACAGGGATGCGGCACAGGCTTCATCATATGCACAGAGTGATATGTTTGCCAGGGGCATAGGCTGCACTAATGGATAACATCATGTGTGTGTGTAAGGGCCAGTGAGTTGACTGGACATGTCTGTGCAGAATGCATGTGGATGTTGTGGAGCCCTACAGTTGTGTTTGCTGTGTGCGTGTATGTGTGTACACAGTTCTGCCATTTGTGATGCTTACACGGGGTATAATTGACAGCCCCAGATTGTACAGTGCAGGTTGTACAGCTCACTGTGTCCGTCCATGGCCACGTGACCTGTGCCTGCCTGGGGTTGCACGGGCACTACCAGGTGGAGGTACAGAGTGGCTACTGTCCGACGACACATGTTCGCTGGAAACGTGTCCCCGCTGAGACCGTCCAGGGCCACGTCCACGTGGCCTGCTGTGTCCTGGTGTTGACAGCGCAGCAGCAGCTGCACTGCTACTGGCACTATGGGAGCGGGCATGGGAGGTGGCACGCTCATGTCAACCTACACTAGGTGGTGTTGCTGGCCTACGTCCACGTGGCCTATGCCTCACTCCTACCAGGTGTTCCAGCACAGACAGCTCCCGCTCGTGGATTGCCATGCCTCGGTCAAGGATTCTGGCCATTTCACCTAGTCGCCTATCCAGAACATTAGCAATCTGCTGTTGAGCATTTGCCAATGCTTGGATGTTGTCATTTAGGGTATGGATAGCAGCCCTCTGCAGCCTCTGCCCTTCTCTGTTCTGCCGTTCAGCACATGCCTGTGCCGCCATTACAGTCTGGAACATGCGTCTGGTGATACCAGCTGCTGCGCTCTGTCCTGCAGGTGCATGTCTGCCAGAGGTCCTCCTACGAGCAGCACCGGCCACATGCCTGTGTGGCACATCTGCAGTCATTACACTGACACTATGGTGTGTAGACACACCTTCTGTAGCCACCACACATTCCTGTTCCACGCCAACAGACGCTGACTGTCCTTCCACTATGGCCACCTGTGATGCGGTATGTGTTGGCAGCAGAACTGTGTGCGGGGAAGAGGGGGACATAGCTGGGATGGTAACCATTGGCACAGATTCAGCCCCTGACAACCCTGCCTGTACCTCATGCATATGTTCATCACCGCTAGTATCTGTGGGGACACTAACATCAGATGGACCGCAGGAGGGTAACGCACCTACATCACCTGTGAATGCAAAGAAATACTGTAAAGTACAATAGACACAGACACACACACACAGATACACACAGACACACACACAGACACACATACAGACACACACAGACACACACAGACACACCATGCATGTGATTAGTCAGATGGCATGCAGCATGCCTGCGATAGAGCAGAGGGCATGCAGCTCAGACATTAATAGTGTTAGTAAGCATACCTCCCTGGGGTGCACACTACAGCAAGCAGGTGTCATATCAGTAGGCATGCAGTTCACACAATCATGGCAGTATGCATGCATCCCCTCGATACACCATGTGGCCCAGAACAGGATAACAGTACACATGGCTGACATGACCTTGACATGTAATTTGCTGACATGTGCATTAACATGCATACATGTTTGACACAATGGTGTCCTGACACATGTACAGCATCATAATGGGCTTCACATTGCAGTGTTGTGTGTATGCCCTACAGATAGAAAGCATGTTTAGCAAATGTGCATGAGCACGGGAGGGTAGTGTGAGCCGTCTACATTGCTATACAGTGTGAAGTACAGACACTGTGCCACTGCATGGCAACATGAGGCATGTATGTTGCTGTAGAATGCATAATATGTACACATTGCATAGCCATAACTGCAACACAGTCGTGATGTTCGACAGATCGTATATGGTAGACTTCAGTGGCACCTCCAGTAGCTGTGCACAGGCTTTTAGGTTGTCCACTGTACCACATCAACTGTATAATCGGTCAACTAAGGCTATAATTGGACCATGTCTGGACAATGTGCAACAGGGTGTATACACATCGCATGTACTGTGTGGCTACATGTCTCTGGCCATCCCCCATGGCATGTGTGCACATGTGGTGGCCAATTGTGTGTGATGGGCATCTTCTCCACATGTCTGTGTGGTCCCATATGACATACACCCATACATGTCAGATATGTCACATTCCACAGGTCTATGCAGACAACGGGTTGTATGTTTGGTATGTGGGGTATAGGTCATGTGATAGTGTGACAATATTGCAGACAGAACACTACATGTCTGGGACATGTCAGGTGGCACATCACAATGTGTGCACCCGATGCAGGGGCATATGACACAATGGTGACACTTGTGGGCTGCCCATATCACAGCTCACTGTGTGGTACTGTGTGCATACTACACATGTTGTTCCAATGCATATTACATATGCCTCCATTGTAGAACACCTCCACCATTGTATGCACAGCTGACCACACATGTCGCAATGACAAGTACTGTGGTTTCAAGTCTGTGTATCATTACGTGTGAATATATTGCACATGGGTGGCGTGTGTGAATGCACGGTGGTGCGACCTGCATATTGTGACTGGAACAAACATCAGGTGTGCAAGTGTTAACTGGCCACATGGCAAATAGATCTACACTGTAACATGCCTGATACTGATGACAGTCTCACCTGCAACAGACCCATGTCTGTGCGGCACGCCAAAGGTACCTGTATAGAGGTGACACACCAGTATGAACATTATCCATGACTGTATGACAGCCACAGGTTGCACTGTGCATGTGCACACATTCACCTGTGTAATAGCATATAGTATGCACATGTGTGCATACACAACATAGCATACTGTAGCATGCAGCATGTGTGTCCACATACCTGGCATATGTTGTTACTTTACATTATGTACAGTGACACATGCAACTACATGAGATATAATAGCCATATGTGCATTACTGACTTACCAGGCAACTCCAGGCTCATTGGTTGGGAGACACCCACCTCCACGATGGCAGCTAGTGTTTCTGGATGCTGTTCCCTGGGTGTCCCCAGACTGGCCAGTAGCTCCTCGGTGTGTGTGAGTGGGGGCTGGGTTGGTGGCCCACCACCTGTTCCACCTTGTTCCCTGGTGATTGCAGTGGCACGCTGTTTTGCATGTCGTATCAGGTCCGTGCAGTGTCTGCGCACCTGCTGGTAGGTGCGGTTATGGCCACCCACATCGTTCACCCTCCTGCGTAGATCCTGCCACAGGTCATCCCGCTGCTGGGCATGCTGTGGCACATGGCTGAACAACAAGTCATAGTTGTCATGGAGCTGTGGGATGAGGACATCATCCTCCTGGCGGGTGTATGCTGGGAGGCGTGTATAGGGCATTATCTGTAAAACATAATGATGGTGACAGGTCACAGTTTCAGAGATGTACAGATATACTGCTGCATATACATTTCTATGACATCTACTGCATCTGCAAAGTTATCTTTGCAAAGCACCATGACACTGACACGACTGACGTGTTTGTGTCACACATGTCGCACCCATTATGCATTGGATATCATCACCATATATGTGTGTCACCTCATTACAGTGTTCATACTCCATGTAAATGCTGTCTTGCCGTGGGCATGTCTATTTGCCTGCACTTGTGTTCTTACCTATCTGCACATGCCTCGATGTGTCCACAGTACTACTGTTGACCTGGATGCTGTGTATATGTCACATATCAACACAGACACAGCCGGAATGGACTTGAGCAGTGACAATGCACACATACGCATGGACACCTGTACATGCATGTGTTTTGCCATATACATCTACACAGCACTGTACAACTGTTCAACATCCTGACACGGATCGCCTGTATTACACATGTGATAGACATGGGACAATGGATAGTCAGACGACATTCGCAGAGATGGTCATCAACCACAGCATGTGCGGGCATGGTTTCCACACTGTTACAGACGGCCAGTTACAGACGGCCATTGTGCCACTGCAAGCTGCATCAGTGCCACATTACTGATCCAGTCAGTTGATAGTACATCTACCATGTGGCCATCACACCATGTATGACTGGGATGACATCTGCAGCTTTGATGGACAGGGTTGCATGGTATGGTGGGAGTATGTCACATATATGGCACAGGGATCTGTCCAGCCTGTGGCGATCCTAGTATTAGGATGGTGGCTGTCATGACATATGTCATATAGATCAGGATATGGACATGTAGCATGTCCATCATCATGGTGTAGCAAATGTCCTTCTGCAAGGTAGACGGCATGCTACATAGTGGAGGTGTGGATTGTGAAGGCTGTTATCGCACATCCATGCATAGCCATTACCCCTTACAGGTGGTATGTGATCCAATATTGGTCACCACAGTGCTGTATATGCCTGGCCACTGATCTCCGTGCTCATGGATGGCACCCTGACATGGCATGGGTACCTCAGATGACTACCTAAGGGGCCTGGAGACATCACCATGTCGGGGGTGCACTGCACAGCACCATCCCTTACACAATGTCCATAATGTTGACCACAGCCTAGGTAGCAGTTTATGGGTACAGGGATGTTTACCTAGCGGTGACACTGCTGGTATCATCCATCAGACTGTGCACATATGTCACACACCTCACACACACAGCTCATTCTATATGTTGTTCACAACACTGACACAGCTAAACTGATAGGTCATGGCCATTCACAGCCTTACATACACAGATGCCTAACATTTGTGTGTGTGGTATGGGCTACAATGAGGGTGGGGTACAACACATTAACCCTGTTCTACTGTATCTGGCACAGATGTGCTGTGCACATGTCACTCTTGCACCTTTTGTAGTTCTGGGTCTGTCAACAGGCCACTGGTGGAACACACCTGTGACATGCAAAAGTATTTGTAATCAAATATCCGTGCTATCTTGTACATCTGTACTGCTAACATCTACAGTGCTAATGGTTCATGGTCATGCACACCATACTCAGTAGGGTTATAGTGCGGTGCCACCCTAAATGACTGTCATCACCACTTGTGGGTTGATATTATCCAACACCCTATCTGTATTGCATGGTCATGCTAGGCACTTGTTCAGAACATGTGAGCATGTCATGACCTAGTGATTACTATAGCGCCCATTCCACACCATTTCCCACAGGTACACTGGCTGACCTACACTTCCCAGCTTGCTTAAGGTACGACAGCTGTTGTACACACATAACGCACATATCCTGTGGGACATGGCTGTATATGCAGGCATGTCCAACTGTCACATACCAGTGCTACTGCCTGTCTATATGAGGGATATGTCGTACATGTGGCAATAGAGCAATTGTCTCGTGTACACATTCAATGCTCACTTCCCAACATACGGCACTACAGCCTGTGGGGGATGCACGTCTGCAGCCGTGCTGGGCCCATAGCTCTCAGGTGCACCTCATTACGGGGAACGTACCTCATTTGGGGTTCTAAAAGGTGCATGTTCCTCAAGGTTCCACATTGGAAAGGTCTGTCACACATTCATTGTTGTACATAGTTTACGTGCTAGCCATGGCTAGATAGATGAGAATCATAGTAATTCATTGGAATATCTGTTTTATATGCAAGACCAGCCTATTTTAGCCATCATATGCCCTTCCTAGTTGACGCTGTTAGTAAGCCAGTTGTAAGTGTTCCACGTTTCGCCCATTTGTCACACTGTATGAGGGCTAATGTTCCTCATTTTGGGGACAGGAGGCTGACAGCTATGGCTGGGGGTAATGCTGTCGCCATCCCTGACTGCACCTGACAGTCATTTGGGGATGTGTAACATTCGCAACACACCCCACCCATCATATAGTCTCACATAATCTACACCACTGGCCACACCTACGAGGACAACCTGTGCAGTACGTCTCCATACTCACTGTAGGCACCAGAGGTAGCCCCCATCATGGAAGACAACATCACCAGCTTATAGCCCACAGACTCATGTGTGCCCACCACATACAGCCAATAGTGTGTTATAACATTCACAACACACCAGTCATAGCTGACTCTGTAGGGTGTCACACTGCAGTTCCACACAGCAGGCTATGCAAGGCGTTAGTCACTTACATCTTGCTGTCGGGTAACTGCTTCTGCAACCTAACCTATGCACCCATGCCACACCTCACCAGGTACGATATGTCTGTCATTCGCCATGTTAGTGTGACTGCCCTGTGATGCCACTTCACAGACTACGTGTGCAGGGACATGCAATAGCTCACCAGTCTTATAGCCCTGAGGGTGTGGGCCTAGCCCTGGGGAGCATTTTGCATTTGTCCAGACACGATACCACTGTACAATGACCGACTGTGTCACTTCAACAGTTGCCTATGCTCCTATTGCCATTCCACATGCATGTGGTATCTGTCCGCTATGACTGTCCTGGTCAAACGCAATGCTGTGGCACAGATGACTTGCACCTGTCAGCCCTGGGAGTACAGCTCACATGCTAGGATCTTGCTGCTGCTATACTACCTGTCCTGCACAGTTTCCAATAACTGTCACCGGCAGGGCGGTAACTGGCATGCGCGACATGGGGTCATGTGACACATTGCTTGCATCTTCCCCTGTGACTCACGCAGGCAAGGCACACCTTATAATGCACCACTCCAACATCTCTGCAGTGACTGGGACCTGCCTGTAGGCTCTGCAGAGCACACCTGCAATGACAGGTTATAGACGGACCATACCTTCCAGGCACATACCTGGACCGGCACACCCACAGCTGAGGGGTTCCCATATCCCACTATGTTTTGCACACACCCTGGCAAGTTGTTTAGCACAATGCATCAGAGGTGCTCCATGTGCAACTAACTGTGTCCGGGACCACTATACACATTGTAACAAGCGGCAGAGTCAACATCATACCCCACGGGTAACATACCTTCTATGGTGGTATAGTGGACAGTGGGCCTCAGCTACTACTGATGTGTGACTGACACTACTCCACACCTCACTGGGATAGCCACTCATGTACCAACACATCCATGAGTCATACCCTCCACTCTGCTGGATCAACACATGCACACCACCTCCAAGACCTACATTACCCTTGGCATGAACACTACCACCATGTGACTGGTGTTACACACCTGGGGTTATCCCCTCATTGGCGGATTCCAACATATGCTAATCTACCTTGTTAGCCACATCCCGGCAACACACCCATCACAGCATACACAGTACATGTGTACTACTACACCTACTACAGACATCTGCTGACAGTGGTTGTTAACATCATGACACCCGTGCAGATGGACAATGCACATACAAATGCTGACACATACCCCAGAGCACTTAATTAACATGTACACAACTGCATGGATCATGCTATTCCACACAGAGCCATGATGGTACACACCAGATAACAGACGCCACTCTGGTGGTCATGTTCCATGGACATATGATGTACAACAACAGGTGTAGGCTGTTGCACAGTGGTGTACATTCCCATGTGTGGGGTGGCTCACTGGTCAGCCGTGGTGGGTCCACAGGATCCCTCATCACATACTCCAAGACTAGCTAAGTAAACATGACTGCCACACATTCCGGGGTGTACCACCAGGCATTATGGTGGTATGTCAGTATTCGATGGCAACACCCACATCTGCTGTCACATACAACAGTTACTCAGGAACATTGCAGACCCAGGTATTATTGGCAACATGCTGGAGGATGGATTCAATGCTGACAGTACACCCTCTCACTCACTACAGGGCCGCAATCCATACATGAACATTGTGGTGTCCCTGTGGTCACACCTACACAGTACTGACCTATACTCTATGTGTCCTGGGACACTGGCCTCATGTCACCTTCCAACGTCCCAGGCTGTGATGTCCACCAACCTCTGAATTACTTGTCTCCCCACTAGGCCACCATATTCAGTAATAGCCTTGTTTCAGACATTGTAGACCCTGAATGGCGCACAGCAGCATTTATCACACTACACACAGGTGGCACCACATTGCACGAGTGGGACTATAGTCCTACACACCTGACTGGACTGTTCTGCGTGGCTATGGGGCACATTGTCAAGGACGTCATTCTCAGAGACATTGTTGGTCTCCCGTCCTCTGCTGCCACCCGGGTTGGGCTTGTTAAGGCCAGAGCATGGCCCCTACACATGGTGGACTCCTTTCATACAGTTACCAGGGCAGATGCTGATGGTACGGGAGTCCACACATCCTACATTGTCCTCTCATTGCCTTTCAGCACCATTCCCCATTCTGGTATTGACAACATACACATCCACCTGCACATCGTACCCTGTGTCTCAGGATGTTATGCTATGTGGCTCATGGACAGGACACACAGTGAGGCCAGCATACCATAGTACCTACTACATGTCAGGTACTTTGGCATACCACAGTCCTCAGTCATAGGGCCCCTCATGTTAAGTATATGCTTCCCTGCGGAACAGGCTGACACAGGGGACTTTTCCTGCCTAGCTTTAGAACCCCTACATACCAAGCGCCATGAGTGCTCCACCAGCTGATACTAACTCCAACCATACGGATGTCGCTATGACAGATACATAATATGACTATCATGGCATCAAGCTGCATGACACAAGGTGCATGCACATCACCTTTGCATTACACCATTCACCCACTGACTATCACATGGATGGTAGTCCCCTACATACATATCACATTGTACATGTTTGCAGTACACACATATGTCGCACCCACTCCTGTGGTTACCGTATTGCCACTGTCACGTGGATATCCTCCTACGTGGCCACACCTATCTGTACTGGGTGTGTAACTGGTACATAGGCACCCATTGTACCTCTGAACTCAAGACATCTACACACATTCAAGGGTACACCACCCCATTTAGGGTGTACCTTACACAACAGCTACAGCTTTACATGCCACAACATTAACACGCCATGACGTTTACTGAGCTCCGACAATTTAAATATGTGGCTGCACTATGGACACCACATCTGTACACATTTGCATACTACATACTCAGGGGTGACCTCTGCTGATCAGACAGGGCCCATTATTATTGATGGATATACTCCTCATACGCAAGATAAGCAGAGGCCACTGTGAGCAACATGCTCATGGATATGTGCACACACGCCACAATGAGTGGGATGTGCTTCTGGGTTACATTCCCAAACAGGACACTCACCATGCTGTGGAACATAAGTCCTCTGTACATCACACAGGGACACTCGGTAGCACTGTTCATGTGATACCTCCCTTGGTGGTTGGGAGACACATGTAGGCCTGGGATCACTGCAGTGGCTGTACTGTGCAGTGGTGCAGGTGACACCTGGCTCTGCTCTTCACAGGACACTACCCTGGAGAGGTGCCACTAGTGTGAACACTGCAGTTGTGCTTACACATGGACTTGACAGACTGCATAGTACCCCACTATGCACCTGTGCAGCTATTACATGTCCTTTGTGCATGGTTACTTGGTAGCCCTTCCATTTAGATTAGCTATCATGCTATTACTATGTCCCATACCTCCAGGCCATATGTATCCTGTTATTGTACATACCAATAGACGGTACCTGTGGTATGCATGATATGCCTGTTATGCTGTGTAGAATATCTGTCATATCTACCTATAATACTATACATTACACATATTTCACATAGTATCCCATAATGCAAAGCATACTTGCTCAGCGGGACCACCTTACATATGTCATTAATGTTATTTACCCATACACATGCGTGCTGTGACAGTATATCAACATATACTATCCCCTGCTATGGCACGTCCTTGTTGGACATACCCTACCACTGACGGGTTGTATGGCATTGTTCTGTTTAATGGCCTCATGTAGCATCCCTTCTGGTGTCTGTGCTGTGTACCTTGTGTCCCACTGCTGGACGCACAGATTCTACAAGCGTTAGTATGCTCAGCAATACATCACTACATCAATACCTTTCCCCACTTTATGCATTGTGGACACGTTTAATTAATGCAAACCAGGGTATACATACAGTAAAACTAATTAATACAGATCATGCTATACATAACCTTACATATCGGGCGTTCTACATACCTTGTTGTCGTTACGGCGTTTCGTTTCTATCTCTCTCACAGTGTTTCAACTGTTTTTCGGTATGAGCATACGGTTTGAATGTCTGGCAAGTCATCCTTATATACGTCGATACCTGAAACATGTGGATTCTTCCCACCAATTGGTGTTCCTGAGTGACTAATTACTTGCATATCAGCTGTGCAGCTACTCCATTCGCCAATTACGCGGCGACAGTGGGGTATAATTTGATTCTCCACTTGGGCGTTGCCTATTTGCCCTACCTTCGGGGAGACGGTCTGTATTGTGTTTTGTTATGAGTAACTGCAACTGCTATGCATGGAGACAAGTATAGTTTGGATTCATGTCCCCCGTGGATTGTGTGTGACAGGTAGAGTATTTGGTTCAACATGTGGGTGTACCTGTCATCCCGATGTCTGTTATTGTCTGTCATTGTTTGACACTTGCGGGACACAAAGCAGTGTTTACAGGCCAACACGTAGCCACGGTCAGTACACAGGTAGCACATACTTTTATCCTCACTACATACCTATTGTTGTGACTTTGGATACTTATCATATTGCATGTAACATTTAAGTTTCTTACATACAGGCATAACTATTAAATACGACTGTTACATTATATATGGGACATATTTATGTCCTACCATCTCGGACATTTGCCCTTTGTACTGTTTTATGTCAGGACACGCCTGCCCAGGGTGGGGATGTCCCTCCTACTGTGGTACAGGTAGTAACCATGTGCCTACGGCTAGCTATACCCACACCTACCATACTGGTTTGCCTCTGACTTGGCACCAACATACACATGTTGCGGACACACACACATTACAGTCACACAGAAACGCACACGGCACCCTCAACGCACACTTACACAGACTATGGCACTCACAGACACAGTTGAACACAGTACCTATGTGGACCGAGACACCGTCAGCGGTGACTATCCGTCCCTTCATATCATCATACTATTACTCGCGGATGTACTGTTCCGGTACTGTGTTCTATCAGTCTTTCAGCCTCGTGGTTACGTATGTCGGTATGTTACACATTCCATGGTTGGCGGTATCCTATTTATTTGTACCTCCAAGATGTTATGAATGTCGTTGAACTATCTATCATATTTGCAGATATCGCTGAATCCATCTATATCACCATATATCCCTCTATTGCCCTTTCTATCTGTATTATATATATACATATGTGTACATATATATATATATATATATATATATATATATATATATATATATATATATATATATATATATATATCTATATATCTATATATATATATATATATATATATCTATATATATATATATATATATATATATATATATATATATATCTATATCTGGCAGGGAATGTGACAGGCACACAGCACCACCATATGCTGTAAGACTCATGTACTGTTCAGGTGTTGGCATTCCGTGTTGCACTGGCTGTTGTGTTTACAATGTTTGAGGGCTGCCTATGTAGGAGTCACACATTGGGCCACCTATACATTACAATTTACAGGTGGTCATGTTTGTGTGCCATCCATTTTACTGTGTGTGCAGGTGGAGAGGTGTCAGTCCATAGGGGCCTACACAGTCAGTGTATGTGCTATACGTTCCCTCTTTGCAAAGGCGTAGACATATTGGGCACGCCTCCGTCTGCCTACTGGGGCTGGCACAGTGTGTTCATGGTCTGAATCCCTCTGTGCCTGTACTGGCCTTGGCAATTGCGGTGGGCTATGAGGGCCTTCACCATTTTGTGCCTGCTGCAGCTGCTTCCGCAGGATCATATTATGTAGCATGGCACATACTATGACGATGTGGGCACACGTGCCTGGAGAGTACTGCAGGGCTCCACCAGATGTATCCAAGCACCGGAACCGTGATTTTAGCATCCCGAACACACACTCTATGATGATTCTGGTTTGTGCATGTGCCTCATTATGGCGTTCTTGCATGGGTGTGTGTGCATTTCTGATGGGAGTCATCATCCACGGCTCCAGTGCATAGCCAGCATCCCCCACGAGATGGCCATGTGGGATGTCCCCTCTGACAAATACCTGATACAGCTGTGAGGCAAGCCAGATATGGGAGTCATGGTAGCTTCCAGGGCTACCAGCACATACATCCATGATAATGCCCTGGGCATTGCACATGACCTGGCAGTTGATGGAGTGAAATCCCTTGTGGTTTATGTAACGCATACCCTGCTCACCGGGGGGTGACTTGATTTGTATGTGCGTGCAGTCCATCGCACCCAGTACCTCCGGGTATTGTGCCACACGGTGGAAGTGGCGCATATTGCTGGCCAACTCCTCCTGAGTTCTGGGGAAGTATATCTGCTCATTGGCATGTGGTAACATGGCATCCAGGAAATGGTGTAGTACCCTGGATGCTGATGCCTGTGAGATACCCATTATATCTCCAGTTGGCCTTTGAAAGGTACCTGTGGCCAGTATTCGCAGGCTTACACATACCTTCGTGTCCACTGGTATGGGTTCCCCTCTGTTGTTTCTGGTTCTCAGGAGTGGCCGGCACAGCTCCACTATTTGCTGTAAGATGTCCCTGTCCACCCTGTAACGCTCTACTATCTCCAGGTCATGCAGCCCCTGGTAGGTTACCCTTGGTCTGAATACTCTCCTTCTCCTCCGAGGCCTGCGGTGGTTGTCGACATCATCCTCCACAACACCGTCAGTCTCTAACACATGCTGATGAATCACAGCTATGGCATCTCCCAACATGTACATTTTAAAAGTTCCCCATGTGTTTACACCTATGGTGCAGTGTTTGGGAATACACAGGTGTGTGTTGGGTGCTTACACACTTTATACTATTGTGCTGTGAACACCGATGATGTCATGGGGTGTGTATGTACGTTCGTAGCTACAGGTTATGTTATGTGTTTTACTGCCGGAACTACTATTGTGGTGCCTTTGGTGTTGAATTACATTTGCCTGCCATGGATTACCTCTTGACCTTCCCTTTACATTTCTGCGCGTTGCACCTACCATTTTCTGGCGTGCATCCTGCAGCCTACTTTCATTTGTGCTTTCCTGGACCTGGCGTATCTTGCGTTATGTGTGCTACTGCCAGTCTGCTGTCGGTTTGCTTGGCTCTGCTGTGTCAGGTCTCCTATCTTTGCAATCCAATACCTCCCCTCCTTTCTTTGCATTCACATGCCTCCCCTATCCTGTTTTGCAGGTTTCTGCAAGCGGACTTGTCAGCTGCCGTCGATTGGCCTTCGTGGGTTGATTGGTGTTGATTGCTCATTAGTACTCCAATTATCCTACTTCCGCATTTCCTTTCCTTCCTCTGACCTTCCTGTTTCTGCTATTGTTTGCAGCGCATGCATCCGATTACTGGGTTTCGGGCACGTTTTCATCCTCGTACACATGCGCTTTTGGCCACCATGTGTGCTCTCAGCTAAACGATTCCTCCCCACCCCTATCCTGCAGCTTTGCTTAGCAACGGACAGGCCAGATTTGCAATGCTCCAATGTGCTTAGTGCTACAGTGGCACACCCCTCTGCTGATGTCATGTATCTCCTCTGAGCCACTCCTCGGTGTTATACCACTGCACCGTATGGTACAACCTTCCTCCGGCGGGACATTTGCAATTCAGTATTATCTGCCTCATTTGCATGGCATTGACTACTAATTCATAGTTACCGTGCCGAACACTATCGCAAGCCCTTAGCAACCCTTGCACCATGGTTGTGGTGTTCCATGCCTACCATTGTGTGTTATGCTGTAAACCTGATTTCTATTACGTTGCGATTTTATGACATTTTTATATTATTTCTTTATGTTACAGCTTCCGCACACATGCCCTGCGGTTCTGCTGTGCGTTACTGTGGACATGACATTAAATGTTGTTATTTGCGTGTTGTGCATCTTTTCTTATGCCATTGGCTGTGTATTTCGCCATTGGCATATGTTCACGTTGTGATACCTGGGTCTGGCCCTCTTCTATAGCTCCGATGTTATGTTTGGGAAAATGTAAACCGTGTTTTTTGGTTTACATTTCCGTGGGCTTACGCTATGCCTGCACCACTTCATGAATCGCTATATGCCTTCATTTGCATGGTGCAACACTGCACATGGGGTGATTTGCATACCTTTGCCGGGGGCTGCGCAGATCTGGCATACACCGGTAGTGCACGTGGAATTAGATCGTACCTGAATTGCTCGGCGGCCATATTTGGTGTTATAACGCCTATGCTATGCGTGCGCCTGGTGCAAGCTTCATGAATCCCGGGGAATGATTTGTTAGTTTTACATCTCTTTTATTACACATTTTGCCAAGCACTATATTCTTTGCTAAGAATATTATCCTGTTCCAGCTTACATTTTTTTACCTTTCACTTGAATATAGCTGCATTTATTGTTTAATTTATTATTTGCCTGAGTTACTGACTGTACTGCATTCTGTTTACTTTGTATTAAAATTAGGTGAAGACTACAGAAAACATGCCTACCCACTACAGAACTGTTTCTTCCCACTAGTGCATCATCAGAAGATGGGGCTGGATCACTTGGAATGAGGAAGTAATTAAAGAGTTGCTCAGCATACAATGCATAGAAACACTGGTTTATTAAGCTTATTAAATATAGGTCCACTGAAATAACTAAAGTAAAATCTTAACATTTTATAGTAAGAAAGGCCACTATATGATTTCTGGACATAATTATAACAAAAAGAAATAGTAAAAAAAGTTGCACTTTATCTTTAAAAATTAAATGACTGTCAGTGAGCATGAAACAATTGCTATATTATGTTGAGTTACCTATGTCCACCAAATTGGCTGCAGAGATATTGGGACGGTACATATCCATGATGCCAAGTCCTGTATTTGGTGAACTACAGGTGTGTGGTGCATATGGCATTAAAAGAGGGAAACTATAGGTGCTTTGAGGACTAGGGACTAGACCCAGCAATATAATACCAAATTTAAAGAGCAGCTCTCCTCTGCACGCAAACAAGTTGCTGTATGCTTCCCAATGTGCAAAGTAGTTTCTGTGCAATCACTGAGTTACTGGGTACAGTTTTAGAGGTAATTCTATTGGAAAATTTAGCCATCTAGTTGTCTTCTACTAAACAGGGTACTGCTATCCACTGTTGCATATAGAAAGGCCTGTGCAATTGTTCCACATTTATACATGCACTAAAAACACTTAAAGCCTTCCTGTGTGGTCCCCAGCTCAGACAACCAGGCCACCTTCTACTCCTACTAGAAAAGGGGTTCCAAGCACATTACAGTTAGACAAAAGTAAATGCAAACATGACAATTAAAAAATTACCTAGAAACACACACTTTTGAAATGCATACAATACAGAGAAACCAGCAGTACGGTCAATGAAAATCCGGACCCTTGACAGTGATAATGGGCAGAAAAATATAATAAACAATTCAAAAATATATCAGTAGTGCTCTTAAGTATCTGAAAGTTGTGCAGAAATCAACTTATAATCATTATCTTTTCAAGAATTGCATGTTTGCAAGCTTTGTGGAAACGAATACCAAAAACACAGAGTTATAGAAAACTGACTAACAAAGCAAATAGATCACTGAACTATCAGACAGACTCACTAAAAGTGTTCCTATGTGATGGCCAGCTCAGACAGACTAGGTCTCCTTTTACTCCCACTAGAAAAGCAGTCCCAGTCCTTAATGTAAAACCACACTAGTGTTAGCCCAAAGTGAATTCAAACAGGTTAATCAAGCAAATTGGCTAGAAACAAATGATTTTAAAATGACTACAATGCAGAGAAACCAGAATCAAGGTCATATTTTTCCAAAGTATGCAAATGTCATCTGAAAACCTTACATACATGCACCAATGGGATGAAGCAGTACTCCAAATAAATTTCTTCTCCCATAATGCCATAATAAAATTTATCTGGGTGCACAAGCTGAACCCATTGCAATACCCTTTGCTTGTCTGTAATACTCTCCTTCAAAGAATATGAAGTTATTTATAACACTATTTCCATAGGATCCAAAATGAATGTAATATTTTACCTGAAACAAATGGGAGATTCACTAGAGCTTCATTTCAATAGTCTACCTCCTTCTGATAAAGAGTACTTGGATAAAGTATCACAGCTATACTGGAGGCATTTAAGATTTTCTACCCATAAATCTTCAGTAATTCTATAAAGAAAATCCCAAGCATCTTTTAGACTGTATGGGGGTTTCTTGAAACAAGGCTTCAACCTTCTAGTTATATAAACTGCCAAGGGATATGTTGGACTAAAGCGGGAGTCTATATTTATAATTCAGTGGGTTCTTTGTCTAATTGGTCCAGGAAGATATTGTTTATGAAATCTTGGAATTTTAGGCCATATCTTACATTGAGATATAGGTGTTACAGTTTATCATAGGGTATGTAACAAATCCCAGGATATTGGTATTTCCACTTATCTGATATTCATCCAGTATATTTAGGAATCTATCATAGTTTGCAGGGGACACACAGGGAATCCTACAAGATGCAATGATCTAATACTTGACCCTATTTAGTGAGATTTGGTTCTCGGTGAGTTTGATTTGTGGGTTTCTATATATCTGCCTCAAGGTAAAGCAGCCTTTAACAAATATGGATACTCCACTGCAGTTTCTATCAGGTTGAAAAGCATGGTATGTGCAAAACCCTGGTATAGGAGTGCTTTCTAAGCTTTTAAACCAAGCTTCTGTAATAACATGCATGTTAATATGCTCAAATGCAAGAGGGCATCATAGGTTCATATATTCATAGGTGATTACTTGGCTATCAACCCTAGGGGAGCCTTTTTAGGCCTAGCCATGCTTTCCAAATGTAGTGGACAGGTTTTGTTACTTATGTTGGGAATGGGAAATTTACCATTTTATTCACTGTAGTACGATCTCAGAGTTGGTATATTTAGTTAGCATGGGGTGTTGGGGTGCAGGGAGGCTTGTCCCCCTGCAAAAACATAAAAGAAAACTTTTTTGTTCTTATTTATTTATTTTTTTATTTGATGTTCAAAGTAGTAAATACTAACTTCCTCTGGCCAGGAGGGACATGGGTAACCAGTTTGAGTAGGCATGACCTGTCCTTGATGAAACCAAACTAGGTTGGATCCAATATCTGAAGGTTTCATATGTCATTATGCATTATAATTCTTTCATAGTTTTAAAAGTTCATAGGTTCATAGAAAGTTAATAGGCTAATGGTGCTAGAGCCATTGCAAGCCTAGCCACATTTATCCCAAGTTGCTCCAGCTGGCGATGGTTAGGTGAAGGAAGTTTGCAGAGATAAGGGTCTATGGTAGTTAAAACTGACTTCCTCTGTCCAGGAGGGACATGGGTGCCACCCCAGAAATGATTTTGTGCTGACCCATCCATTGATTTATGTTCCTTTTGAAGAGGGTCAGGGAGGAGCTCTGTTTCACATGAACCAGAAGCTTGTTCCAGAGAAGTGGCAGTCTCTGGGAGATGTATCTTTCTCTCCAGCATGATCTGTTCATATCAGATGCTAGGTTAAGCTTTACATAGGAGACCAGTCAAGCTTATGGATCGTTAGTTTCTTAGGTTAATGAATGGACTGCTCTCATGCAGACGAATAAGACATACAAACTTTTATTTGTTCAGCATCAAGCCTGCCTGGAAGCTATGGTGACACAGTGATTCCACTAGTCCTGATAGGTCATGTTAAATACTATTTCAAGGTTAGGCAATTTTAGTTTGACTCCTAGTACTGGGCAGAGTCACTTTGATGTGTTCTAGTGCTTGATTTGTTTTGCTAGTTAAGCTAGGAGATCCATTAGCTGGTCTCTGCCTAAAAAAACGGGGAAAGCAAGGACTTTATCCAGCATGCTGATGCCTTGGAGTGATAGGTGCAAACCATCCCTGGCACAACAAGTATTAGATACTGGTATCTCATCTCAAGCTAACACATGCTGAATCCCCCTAGAATGACACCAACTATGTAAGCCAATTGTTGAAGCTAATCCTCTTTTCTGATATATCAGCATCATTTTTGGAGAAGGAAGAGATCTGCTCAATACCAAGGTCTTTCCTTCATTTGTGATATTTATGTTGGTCATAGCTATGTATGTTTGTGAGAGTAAGCCCCCCCATTTTGGATAATTACTTGCATCTGTTACAGGTGGTGTCAAGCTAAACAGTAATTAACTGAGAGCATCAGGCCACTGTTACACTGCCTGAGTACACCAAGTTCATAGGTTCATAGGTGTTTGCTAGTTAACAATCACTAGGGCCTTTTTAAGCCTAGCCATACATCCCAAATCTTTGACAAGTTCTGATACCATTGATAAGTGTAAGCATGGGCCTGGGAGATGAACCATTTACAGGTTACCTGTTTGCATCAGAGACATAGGTGCCAAACCAGGGATGAATTTCCATGTTTCCCATCCAATTATCCAAATTGCACTTTAATTGGATTAGGGAGGAACTCTGCTTCACATGGATGGGGAGCATTTTCCATAAATGGGGTAGTCTCTGGGATACATAGCTATCTCTCCAGCAGGTCCTATTTATATCACAGGCAAAGTTTAAGTCTTTAGAATGGGTAATTCTGGTACTGTATGTTTTGTGGTTATGCAGGAGGTCCATCAGAGTGGGGTCTGACAATGCCCTGTATGCCAGGCATAGATCTCCCCTGAAAAGCCTGCAAGACACAGAATACAGGGATAGTGCCTTGAAGTGGTCTGCATTTGACATGTTACTTATACCCTGCATTCTTTTAGTGAGGAACCTCTGTGGACGTCCCAGTTGTTGGATATGCTTGGCTAGGTACATACCAAAGGGAGAATTGTACTCACTGATAGGTGATGGTCTGATGAATGCCGAATACAGTGGAAAAATGACTTCCTTGGACTTAGATGCCATAGCTTTGTTTATAAATTGAGCAAAATAGAATGATTTCCTCACTACCTTAGATACGTGATGATCAAAGGCTAGATTACTATGTGTGTCCCTAAGTTCCTGACTACTGGGTCATCTCTAAGGGGTGTGTTGTCAATATGGTAGTTACAAGGGATGAGTGACTTCTCAAAGGATACTATTATGCATTTCTTGGCATTTAGTTTTAGTCCATGACTCTGACACCAGTTGTCAGTGTGAGATTCAATGAGAGCTCCTCAATTACAATCATCTGCAGATTTAGTCAGCCAGAGACCACTGATATTGACCTTGACTTCTGAGACGTACATGCCAAAAAGGAGCAGTCCAAGGACTGATCCCCGAAGGACTGTGACTGGCCTCTTTGTAGAGGTGGACTCCCTAATTTTATCTTCCTGGGTCCTGTCTGTGAGCCATTTGGCTATCCACCGGGTGACATACGGGTTTGTACCTAACCTTTTGAGTTTGCCAACAATGCCTGAATGGGGTATTGTATCAAATGCCTTAGCCAGGTCAAGGTAGGCTGTGTGAATGATTTTGCCCTCATCCATTGCTTTGGTGACTTTCTTAAAGAAGTCCACCAGGGTGAGTAGGCATGATCTGCCCTTGACAAAACCAAACTGGGTTGGGTCCAGTGTCTGGAGGTTTACTATATCTCTGTTGATCATCTCCATGATAATTATTTCCATGGCTTTACATATAATACTAGTGAGACTTATGGGTCTGTAGTTTCCAGGGTTTGTAGATGGCCCACCTTTGTGCAGAAAGATGACTGCTGTCTTTCTCCATTCATGAGGCACAAAGTCTGTTTGGAGGCTACAGTTAAATAGTAATTCCAGAGGCCCTGATAGGTTATGTTTCATGCTATTTAGAAGGCATCCTGAGATATTGTCTGGGCCCATTGATGCAGTGTTCTCAGTCATAGAGAGAGCATTAAGGACCTGTTCCCTAGTGATAGCATAGTTATATTTGATGATATTTCCTGAGGGAAGGTTGAGGGGGAGGGAGGAGTAAATTTGGAGCTGAATTTATCAGCCAGGAGGTTTGCTATATCTTCTGGCTTAGTATAGGTGGCTCCATTTACAATGAGCTCTGCACACAATTGTGCATTGCCTTTGAGGTTGCGGACATAGCTAAATAATGTTTTGCGATTGTCCTTGGACTGGGAGGCCAAACTTACCTCAAATTTGGCTTTGGTAGACTTTTTTCCTGCTGGGTGCTGCACCTCCTAATTTTTGCCATGATTTTCCTCCTCCTGTTATACATCCAATTGATTTTGTGATCCCACCAGGGTGGCTTGTTTTTTGAGTTAGTTTTGTACTTCTTCCTGATGGGTACAGCTGCCTCTATGCAGCTATTAACACGTTTGTACAGGGTTTCTGTGAACAGTTCTGCATAGACAGAAGTGTTCTCAGGGTTTATAGGGGCTTGAAATTTTGCCAGGTTCTCACTTAATAGCAGGAGGTTAGCCTTAGAATAGTTCCTGAATATTCCCAGTTTAGCTGGTGGTCCAGGTTTTATTTTTCTCTTTAAAGGAGACCATTTTCTGTTCTGACCTTACCAGGGAAGGCATTACAGAAGTGTGTCTGCAGCACTCTCCCATATTAATGAGCACCAGATCCAGTATGGTTGAACCCCTGGTTGGTGTATTGAATATACGGTCCAGGGAGTTTGTGTTTACAAAATCCAGGAATCTCCGTGCATGTACATTTCATGTCATATAGTATTCTCAGTTAATAGTCGGGTAATTAAAGTCACCCATGAATATAGTACTGGGTTAGATGGTTTTGTTTCTAATAAGTTTAAATACATGGTATGGGTTTCCTAGGTTATAGAGGGGACCTATAGTTTGTGTTGTGTGATGCAGGCAATTAAGGAGGAAAAGCTTTTCATCTTTCATTCCAGTCCAAAAGTACAGAAAACATTTGTGTATTTAGTAGATTTCAACAAACAAATGAGTAGTTAGTAGATTCCAATAAAAATAATTTAGTTTCCAGATATACAGTAATATAACTTAAATAATTAATAGATCGTTCATAGTTGCAGTCATACCGCTCAACTGTACAGATTTTTGCAGAATGTCCAGATTTTTGTCTCATATTTTTATTGTTTTCTCATAAAACTGTGGTTTCTGACAAATTATTAGCAATTTATTCAAAGTTGAAGTCAGAAAATAATGACAGATATTTGAATTTCAGAGTTCATACCCTTCAGTAAATTCATGCACATGCAAAACCTGTTATTCTATCAACTTTTTAAGTTTGTAAGAGCAATATTTAAAATGTGTCCCTATTTTTGGTCCTTTGTCCCCCATTATTTATGGCTTTGTCCAGATTTCTTGATCTAAGAGGCTGAGAGGTGTGGCACTTGCAGTAAAGATAATATATTTTGTATGTCTGCAATAATGTGGCTTTAAAAATAAATAAATAGCCCATAGTTACAGTATAAGAATAAAATAACTGAAAATAGACAGAGATAAGGCAAGATAAAAGATGTTTCCTAATACCAAAACAGTACTAGATGTGAACCTATTTCTACAGACACTTTTGAAAGTACAATGTTGGTTTATCAGTGAGGTTGATACTATCTACGGTTATTTAGACAGAATCTGTATCTGAAAGTGCTTGCATTTACTGAATATAGGCTTGTGTGGTGTTGTGTCAAGTGGTGCTCAGCACAGTTTAACCAAGCTGACAAAATAAAAGAACCAATAGAAAATCAGCTAGGACTTAAATCAATAATACTTACTTCCCAGATACAGTAGCAATTGTCACTGAACAACCACCAATGGCTGCTAGATAGCTAACAACTTGACCAAAACTAGTCAAAAAATTGTAGAACAGCGGTAACACTGAGAGAAAGCAAACAAATAACAGTGAATTAAATACCAGAAATATATAAGCAGTGCAGTAACCTTTGGACAACTGTATAAACACAGCAAATTTTGTTATTTTAGTAATAATTCTTTACCTAGCATCCTCTCCAGTTGTTTTTATTCCATTTAAAGAGATTTACAAATAAAAAGGCAATACCACTAAAAATCCTCTAGACCATTTCTAAAATGAGGCAGGTGAATAATTTGATGAAGATTAACCAGCACATCCAGATCTAAAATTATGGTAAGTATATAGCTTTTTTATCTAACAAGAAAAGTCCATCCTTATAAACAGCAAGACAGAGTCCCAAGCTTATTTTCCTAGGTGGTTGGTAACCTTCCTGGGAACATACCCCTAAAATGTGACTACAAAGTAAGATTAAGATCTACATATCACATCCAGCTGGAAGTGCTTTTGAAATTATTCAATGAAATCTACCTACTTGGTTCATAAATACTATCAAAAGACCTATTCCTGATAAATACTTGAAAGTGTCTTCATAATGTACAAATACCATTTAAGGATATCTTTTTGATAAATGCTTAAGAGATAAATATTGTCCTTATTGAGTGAGCTCTAGTCACAGAAGCATATGCTTGTTGTATTTCTTATAACAAAATGTAAAGTGGTCAATTGTCCATTTAAATATAATTTTTGAAACCTTATAGACCAATTTCTTATCTAAAAATGAAACAAACAATTGTGAATTTTGTTCCTGATACAGTTGTTTCTATCTACACCGTATCTGAGCTGCCTGTGGATAGCCATATAATGCAATAATTATTTGTCTAAGCTAGGGTAATTGGGAAAAAGGCCAATTAACAGACTGAAGTTTGTTTCAGTGGCTACTTTCACTACAATCAGGGTATGTAGAAAATATCTCATATGAGTATAAACTGAGAGAGTGTTACATTAATGCTCCAGGAAAACCAGTTGACAGTGGGTGAAAGAGCCATCACCATGGAAACCAAGCAGGAACAAAATCCTTCACAGTTCATTAATCTGCATCTGGACAAGAGATGGAACTCACACAGAATGTCGGCACCTCAAAAGAGGTATCTGCAAAGCATTTCAAAATGATGGTTCATGAACCAGACCAGTCCAAGGCTCAGATACAAAACATGTTTACTAGGACACATTTCAACAGGAAGATCAAACAGACCAAATTTGGTGTCTAGTAGGCTTGACTGACTACAATATCACAAATGCAGCAGAACTGGAAAAAAGTAATATAGCCAACACAGTGTTACTTCAAAAGAATTTAATAAAGTGCAATAGGCTGCAAAAAAGTTAGTAATATATCAGAGTGACAAAGTAATAAACAGAAAAGATTAAGCATGCCAGTAAACAAGATGGCAGATTACTGCCAGAAGTAAACAGGTGGCTCAACCAGTGAAACAGAGAACACAACCAGAGTACAATGGTACTCCAGTATTATTTACAAGGTGAAATTCAACTGTAAGAAACTCAGATGGACCAAGTGATTCCAATACAAAAACTGGTAGGTAATAGACATTCAAATAATCGAAGTCCAAACAAATAAATACCACAGTCCAACATGAAAATTCCAACCTTTGCTCATAGTCAGTAAAATCTCTTCCTTCTTTGGATATGTGTTACAACATCCACGTAGCTGATTCACTATGGAAAAAAGTTATTTTTCCAGGATAAAGCAGAAATCCAAAGGAAGGGCATAATCCTAGACAGTAGGTCAGATATGATGATTATCTCTTAGAAAGACTTCACAATCCTTCAGCGGTGGTAATGACAAAGATGTAGAGCACTGATGAAAGTTAGCAAGGGCAAAAAGATGCACCACAATGAAGGAATTGTTTAATCCAGACAAAGATGTCAAAAGGGTAACCTAGTACTGCTAAGGCAGGAGCTGCAAAGGGATCAAAAACTTTCAAAATAGCCCATATAGAAAAAAATCCATTTACTTTTGTATGAATGTATTTATTTATTGTTGTTTTGGTATTATCTGGACTAAACTAAGCAGATTATGAAAAAATGTTTGGCAATTACTGAACTGAAGTAGTGAGTGATAGTTCAAGTCTGGCTTGTTGGATGAGTGAGAAAGAATGGTCAGACAAGAAAATCATAGGAAAGTGCAAAGGAACGCTCATGGCCTTCTCTCAATAACAGAATACCTGGAACATTTCCCTAGTAAGGGGATGAAGGAAGAGATCTTGGAGTTGGCTGAGATGTATAGAAGACACATCAAGGCTTGGCCTATGTTACAGAGAGTCTGAGGGTCCATTGGTGAGGTATCAATAAGCAGAATCAGAGCCTGTAAGCTAGAGAATTGTCCTCTCCAAGAACATAATTGGCTATCAGAAGACATGCTTTTAACATAACCCATTCACATACCCTAAATATGTCCTGACAGAAGTGGTAGGAGCGAGTTCACCCCCACCCTCTTGCTTATATATCTAACAACTGCCATGTTGTCAATGTGAATAACAACAGCACTTTGGGACAGGGATTCCTAAAAGCCTGCAGTGCAAAGAGGATTGCCCTGATATTTAGAATGCTGATGTGCAGATTAGTCTCTGTGGCTATATAGCATAGAGAGTCTGCCCTTATTAACTCCCCTCACCACCATCATACGGCAGGGCATCGGTGGTCTCAACCACAACATGGTTGGAGATTTAAAATGGAATGTCTAGAGTTAGGTTTGGTGTTGAAAGGCACCATTTTATGTGCAACCTCTAAGCCCTGGATATTTTTAAGTATGCCTTGATATGTCAACTGTGATCACTGAGCTTTCAAGCTCCACTGAAGAACAGATGTGCAATCTGATGTGAGAAAATGCATCGTTAGGTACTGCCATGAACTACAATACCCTGAAACAACATAACTGTGCATAGCAATGCTGCAAACTTCAAAAACAAAAAAAAAAAGTTTTTAATTTTTTTTTTAAAGATAACAGCAACATACAAGACAGATGCCAGCATGAAACCAGAGAATGTTACATGAACCAGGGTCAGAATAAATTTGACAGGGTCAAAAAAATTCAAAAAAACTGGAACAAAAATCAAGAAAATCAAATCAGAAATCAATCAACTCACAGTGTGTTGGCTCAGTCAGGAAACAGTTGTCCAGGTAAGAAAATACCATCATGTATTCAGTTAAGCATTTGCTCATGCTTGTTTTATTCATTTAGCATTGAGCAGTGCAGTCTTAATGTTTTGCTATAATGCTGCTTGCATAGGGACAATTTGCTATAAGGGAACAGTAATGGGCACAAAGTGGGGCACAAATAATCACAAAGTGGTTGCATACTCCTAGCCTCAATAATCGCCTCCAAGGAAGTATTGCATTGCATTCAATTGCAGTTATGCATAGTCAGTGTGTACTTGTGTGTAGTCTAAACTGTAACAACTTCTTGCTAATTAATTCTTGCTACAATGGAGCAAGATAAATATATATATATATATATAATATATATATATATATATATATGTGTGTGTGTGTGTGTATATATATATATGTATATTTATATATATATATATATTTTTTTTTTTATTTTTTTTTTTTTTTTTTGACTCCATGAACAGCACTCCAGACATGATTTTTTGAAAAAAAGACAAACTTTTTGTTTCTTCTTTTTAAAGACTGAAGACAAAACACCACACATACTGAATCAAACTGGTGCTTTCAATGAATAAAATGGCATTAATAACATGCTTTCAGATTTATCCTCATGCTTCTTCAGATTTATCCCAGATCCTCTCAAAAACATTTTATAGCAGCAACTTCAATATATAAAAATAAACAGTTAATTTATAAACTTAGGTGATATCAATATATCTAAAAATACAACAATGATAAAAAAAAACAAAGAAAAAATAAATAAACCATAAAAAACTTCCCAAAATTGAAAAAAACAATAGAAGAGTAACAAAGAAATTGTTAAAAACTGAAAAAAACTGTTTAAACTACAAAAAAATTGAGGGCTTTCATACCACAACAATATTAATTAACATTATTAAACAAAAAACCAAAAAAACTACCAATAATAAAATTAAAAATCAAAATAATATTAAAACCTGAATAATTAATGTTCAATTAAAATAAAAAATGTATATTTAAATAATACATGATATTTATAAATATAATAAAAAATAATAATAAAAAATAATAAAAAAATAATAAAAAATAAATATAAAAATAATAAAAATAAAAAAATAAAATATACCTATTTTTTGCATACTAGAATTTATTTTTATAAATATATACATTTGAATATAATATTTTATAAAATATATAATCTATATACATATTTATTTTATAATATTTATATAAATAATATATATAAATATTAAATATAATAATACATCCTGTCCTATAATACATAGTTAAATGCATATATGCATATAATATATACATTGCTAACATTTATATATAATTATATTATATAGATAATATATAAGCACTTCCCTAAATAGCAGGTTTACATGTATGTAATAATTAATTTATTAATTGCATGTTACCGCATTAAAACTAATGTTTATTTTAATAATAATGATTAATGTGTTAATGAATTTAGTAATATATGTTTGAATGATTCACTCAATAACTTAGAGTTTTAATTTTCTTGAGAATGTTGAATGTTTGAGTTGAATCATAGTTGAATGTCTGAATGAATAATGATTCATAACTAAGGTAATTGTGAAAACACAGGAATTTGAGTAATAATTAATTTGCTCTCTAATTAATTTTAATAATATTGACCTGCTGATAAGACCTGCTATGCCATAATTAAAATGTGTTAAATGCAACTGATTATGAAATTGTATGTTAATGTTATGTTCATATATGTTATATATGTGGTCTATATATGTGGTATATGTGGATAGAGATAACAGTCATCAGAATGATCATCTGATGATGTCAGCAGTGTTATGAGATAATGATCAGATTGATATTGACTTTTTAGTATGACATCACCAGTCAGATATAAAGGGCCTTCCTAAGATACATAAGAATGTCTTTCCCCCTCCCATGAGGCCTATAGTGGCAGGTGAGGGTTGGGTTACTGAGAAGATATCAATATACATAGAGAGCATACTAGGACCGTTGGTCAGAAGCATTCCAAGCATTTTAAGGGATAGTTACCAACTAATCCAGGAGTTATCTTCCATTAGTGTAGAAGATAATGATTCCCCTTATATAATGGCTACGTTGGATGTGAGGAATTTGTTTACAGCTATTCCAAATGATTATGGTGTTGAAGCCATTAGGAATGTTTTGTCAGCAACAGAAGGGGTTACCAATGAACAACAGATATTGGTTTGTACATTACTGGACACTATCCTTACTAATAATGTGTTTATGTTTCATGATAAGTTCTTTGCACAGAAATGGGGTGTTGCCATGGGCACCACTTGTGCAAATTCATATGCAAATTTAGTAGTATATTATTGGGAGAAAGAGTTTTTGTTCAACAGCATCTATTATCCACATGTTGTACTATACAGAAGATTTGTGGATGATATTCTACTTCTTTGGAAGGGCAGTATGGCGAATTTAATGGCATTCTTTAGTTTTCTGGAATCTACCACTGACTTTCTAAGATTTACTTCAGAGGTTTCTAACAAAGAAGTACATTTTTTAGACATTAAAATTATCAAGAGGATGGATGGTAGTCTATCCACGAGTTTATATAGAAAACCCTGTTGGAAGAATACACTCCTACACTATAGTAGTATGCATCCTAGGCATGTGTTTTTCCAATGTAGTAAAAGGGCAGTTTATTAGGATGCTTAGATTGTGTAAGGAAGGCCCTAATTTACAGATGCAGTGTGATACATTACACACTTTGTTTATGAATAGAGGATACAATGACTCTATGGTTAGAGAGATTAAATGTTCTGTTCTGGGAGATGTAAATGGAATTGGTAGGACCAACAGGGGTCATATAGTTAAGAGATGGAAAGACACATATGGCTCTAGGGTTCCTTTTATTACTAGATACACCAATGATAATAAGAAGGTGGTGGATATAGTAAAGAAGCACTGGAATGTATTGACTGCGGATCCTAAGATTTTGAAAATAATAGGATGTAATCCAAATTTAGCTATAGAAACAGTAGGAATTTAAAAAGGCTATTATGCAAAGAACATGTTAGTATAAAATCCAGTAAGTTGAGTATAAGTAAATTGGGCATGCACCGATGTATGAGGTGTAATATGTGCAGCTACATTGCAGCTGAACAGCGGTTTATTCACCCGACCATGGAATATGAGTTCAACCCTAAGTTCTATGCTTCTTGTGACAGTAAGAATTTAGTTTATTTAGCCACATGTACGAAACGTGAAGGATTCTATGTAGGTATGACGACAAGAAAGCTGAAGGATAGAATGTACAACCATGTATATGACATCAGGAAAAGCAATCTGCAAAATGGTTGGCTAGGCATGTTGGCTTATATACTGACCACGCATTTAGATTCAGGGTGTTGCAGATAGTAACCCAGAATGGAAGGGGAGGTAATAACCTAAACTACTTAGAATCCATAGAGCTCAGTTGGATTTTTAGATTAAGGGCTCATGTGGATCCAGGGCTCAATCAATTTATTAGTATCAAGCCTGTATTAGAAGCACGTTCATAGGATTTTCTAGATATGTTATATTTTGAGTGAATGTTAGATGCTAAAGTTAGCAGGCAGCCATTAAACATATACTTTTTATTTTTATTCGGATGAGTATATGTTTATATATATATATATATATATATATATATATATATATATATATATATATATATGTGATATTTTTGGCATCATGAATTGTGATTGTTATGTTTTAGTAGTTTGGCCATAATATGCATTAGAACATTAAATTTCATCAGGGTCGCATGATTTTAGAGTTTAAATGCTTAGTATTAGTCTATAGAACATATGTTTTTAGAATTTATGTTTTATACATGTTAATATTTTGTACAGCGTGAAACAGCATTTGCGATGCACACTGAGTGCTAATTTATATACATATATATGTATATATATATATATATATATATATATATATATATATATATATATGTATTTTATGTTCTGTTTTTATTTTTATTTTGGTCTTAGTAAGTTTCATTTTTATTTATAGAGTCTTTGCTTAACAGCATTGTTAAGGTGGTAGATATATTGATCCCACCTAAGTTGATCAATTAACTGATTATTCAATTATTTATTGAAGTTGCTGCTATAAAATGTTTTATGAGTGGATGTGGGATAAATCTGAAGAAGCATGCCAGCGAGCATGTGAAAGCGCTTATTTTATTCATTAAACCTGGATTTTAAGTACGTTGTGGTGGTCGTGTCCAGTCTTTCTTCTCTAAGTATTTTTTCTTTCTGGGACGTGTACTTTTGGATGGTGGCTATACTTGGATATATCTTTTCTTTTTCTAAACTAAGACCTGAGTGCTTTAGCCCTCCATGCAGGCTATAAACTGTAGTAACTGCTTGCCACATTTGTAGGAAGCAGTATGCGATGGTTTAAAAAAAAAACATTTTTTTGTGATAATTAAAATGTTAAGAAGGAGGGTTGGGAGCAGGGCACAAAACTGGGTCCTGCTGTGCTGGCTTAGAGGAGGTATGTCATGTAGAAAGGTGGAGTTGTTTTTTTTTTTTTTTTTTTTTGGCTCTTCACTTGAAGAGCTGGAGGGGGGATGTAGTCTGTCAGAAGCCAGTCAATTAGTGTTGTTTTAAAGAAGTCCATTTTTTTTGTTTTGCTCTTCACTTGAAGAGCTGAGGTGGTGGGGAGCTACTTTGTTGTACCGACACAGGATGCTAGTACAGGCAGTTATGCAGTTGATCTTTGCCTAAATTTGTGCAATGAGGGCAGCAAAAGTTGTATCCATTGTGTATAAAGGCCATGATGCAAAAGGTAAAGTCTTTCACTGGTGAAGCAGGATGGACTATTGAAACATGTCTTTTTCTATGCAAACACAAAGTTTTACACCCCTGCAATAATACTGGTTAGCCAGTTATTAATAGCCAGTTGCTAAAGACAATTATTTTGCCTTTGAATTCAGACATCATTTTCAGTGAAAGCAGAATGTTGATCAGGAATAGAGTCTTACTTTCTTCGAAAACCTGAATAAAGAACATCAGTATTGCATCTGCGCATCTCCCTTTTGGAAGAATGTCTAAGATCATTCACTCCAACATGCAGAATGCAAGACTGTATTTATATTTGGGATGTTGCGGGATCCAAAGGGCCCAAATAATGTCCTTATTCCAGCATCTCAATGGCTGCTCACTGTTACCCTGTCCTAGTCCTACCTAGTGTGTGCAGTGTCTGTGTGTCTCACAAAGGAATCCCCCACTAGTAATACTCTACTGGCGTTTGCAGTAGGCATCAAGGACTTTAAAGGACAAGGTTTGCACTAACTGATTTGCTTTAGAAGTAGGCATCGGTGTAAAAGTGGAAATAGTTGCAGAAGGATTTCTAGATGGTTGCAATTTAGTAAACATGTTCCAGGATAGTTTGGGTAAGGATTCTTTAAGTACCTTGGCATATGTTGGACTGGTGTTGTGCGGTTGTCTACTTAAAGTTGATGGTGTGGAGAGATTTACCTCAGGCAAGTATTTACACCACTCATGGCTGGGCTCATTGTAAGACAGATGACAATACTTAGTGCTAGTAAGGTGTCTAACAAGGATTTTAGACCAGGCTGTGGCTCCACAGATACAGAGGATGCTAACTGAATCCTAAATTTAAGAGGAGAAGAGTTACTAAGTGGTAGCTGTTTAGCTGATTAAATAGCTAGACAATAATAGAAGGCAATGGTGAAGGAATAGCAACACAGTTAGACAGCTGAATACCTACAAATTATAAAAACACATTAACGATTTATTCATTTATTTATTTATTTATTTATTTGCAGTTGGTTTACCAGGATAGTCCATTGGGCCAAATGAACCCGTTTTCAATGGAGTCCTGGGGAGAAAAGCTCCAAAACTAAAAAGGTTACAATAGGTTGTTCTTAATAGTTGCACAAATTATACTTTTATACAAAGGTTAAAGATACAGAAAAATAATTTGCAAGTAAATACTTAATAGATAATACAGACTAAAAGGAAATTTAGCATGAAAATATTGAGAAATAATATCATATTCGGAAGCAAACACTTACGGGGTATGGCTTAGAGCATTATTTCCACCAAAATAAAGTTTCAAGGGCAATAATTGCAAATTTACAAATCATATGTACATCAGTAGTATTAACATAATACCAAATTAAAAAAATCGCCAATCAAAATTACCGTAAAACTGCAGTTTGTGAAAATGCTAATACACAGACTGGTGAAATGCAGGACAGTGTTATATAAGTAGTAAAGTTAGTTAATAAGGGCAGCTGCAAGACTTAATCTGGATGAGGATAACTAGAAGTTTTTAAAGACAGATACGCAACCTCCGACAAGAATAAAAAGGAAAAACATCACTGCACTTGTATCTGATAACATGCGAAGTCAATCGCATGCTGTTATCTGACATTAAAGAAGATCCCTGAGGTAAAGGAAAAAGAAGCCCAGGATAATGAAGAACTTAACCAACAAAGGATGCAAATCAAAAGAATCACTATGACCAATAAAATCAAAGCTTACCTTGATGTCAGTGGTTTGCAAGATGTGCTACTGATAAGTAGACCGGTGAATGTTTACTTGGTTGGGAGTTTTTTTCCAATACACGACTATAATGTGATTTAGCTGGATACAAGTTGCACTGGCTAGTGAGATGTGATGTGCAGAAGAGCAGAGTGCTAAAATGTGCAGCAGTACAACATTTGCTGCAGGTCTTTCTAAATAAAATGGAAGCTAACATACTGGAGATGACACTAAAAACCTACTCTTCTGAACTGTCAACTAGAAATAAATGCCAGCTTCTCACTCTCTCTATCTCTCTCACACACAATAAGCAAGTACAGGCAGTAATCCCACGCAAGTCAAGCAAACGCTGCTTCGAGGAGTATCCCTTGATAGACAGTATAAAAGGAACCCAGATATTATAAGGGTGATGGTGAAGTTTACAAGCCGTTCCTATTACTCTCTCATTCTCTGCTGTTTCTCCTACTTCTCAGACATAATTTTCACCTTAACAGTTTCTTCTGGTGCTCAGTTATCATTGATGCCACTTATCTTCTTATTTAGAGCTTTGAAAAAATCATATACCTACTTCAGCTGAAAGTTATTGCTAACTGGTACAAACTTTACAAGGTTTCTTATCTTGCAATGTTGCTCTGCATTCTGATTTTCAGTTTATAGCATACAGCAGTATGTTTCATTGCTTTCAGTTATAGCTGTCAATGTCTTTGTTCATGAGTTCTGTGCAAACCAAAACCTAATAGGGGGACAAAGAAAGAGCCAAACTCAAGGTAATTTGTAAATATTACTCTAATTCACTCAAAAAAAGGAATAAGACAACAATTTTTTTGTTATCAACATGCATTTCCTGAACAAAAAGAAACTTGACCTTTAAGGTCTGTCATTACGAAATGACTTTAGTCTTCAGTGATATACCAGAAAATCAAAGCATTTTATGAAGGACACTGCAAAATATAACATAAAATCAGAGTCAATCTGCAAATTTAGGGACAGTTGACATGTATGCTTCCAGTTTTCTGCTTTATAATTTTATTGTCTTTTTACTGGTAGACAGGATATAGGTTTCATTTTAATAAACTGAAAATTATTTTGCATATAGAAGAACTCTAAAGATTTTGTCTTAATTTTGTATGCATTATTGCTAACATTGTTTTGCACATCATTCTTCATATGCAGACATTTAATTTTATTAAAAATTACCTAATTCAAATGTTAATTTATCTTTTATGATCATTACTGCTTTTATTCATTTTTATAAATCAGTCATGACAATTTAATGACAGTCATTAATGCCTATATATATTCAATGAGTTGAAGCATTGCATGAACACTTACTAACAAGTTTAGCAGTAGCTGTTATAGTCTTCCACAAAATAAGCCAGGAGTTCCTATCAGTCTGAAACAAATCAAATAAACATATTCTATCCACTTTTAAATTAGCAAGTTTAAATGCTCCATAAAGCTTACTCATTTTAAGAGCTTTATACAAAGAAATACACTTTACATTAAAAACAATTCCTCTGATACAGTCTACTTGGAAAAAATACTGTCACATTTTAAGCATCCCTTGGAAATTTAGTTGTCTACTGGTTATTTTGTCATCTTCATGCAGACTGGACAAAATGCAACATCATTGACATTCTGTTGAGAATATCTTCTTTAATTCCTCTTATATAAAATACCTGTCATGATCCATCTGGAGCATTTCCAATAATTATTATGCAAAATGAATACAGGTTTACTTAACTTATCCTTGCCTTTTCCACCCTATGTTATCTAATTCAGGACTTCAAGAGCTGGAGTGTACCCTGACAAGCAACAGACACAATATTGAAGCAACTATTGATGAGACTCACATGAGAAAATATATTTGCACAGACACTGCATGTATCTAAAAACAATTTTGGGCATCTCAAATTCAACTACTACATGCAGGTGAATCTGAAGGAAAAACGATTTTACCTCCATTCCATATTTAAAAAATTCACATAACAGACAGAGCAATGTAGTTCTATGTTAAGATCATGTGACTTAGGTTTTTATTTAATGACCCTACAGGCACTTTAACTTTTATTATATTGACTTTCTACAAATCATATCAAGAACAGCACTGTAGTACAGAGGTTAGCAGTGCTGCCTTACATAATATGATTGTAGTACATGCAATGCCACAAATGTGCTCCAAAGTTGTAAAAAAGGATATAACATTTGAGAGATGTAATTTTTTATGTGTGAATTTAAACACTACATTATTTCAGGATGTATACAGATCAGCACTCTCATAAAAGCCCTACATTTATTTGATTAAAATTCTAAAGTTATTCATTTTATTCAGTCCAACGTTTTGACAGATCCAAGGTCTATCCTAGCACTTAGCAGACACAAGGAAAATAAACTATTTCTGGATAGGGTGCCAACCCATCTTACGATTCCCACATATACTCAACTGCGCACAGCAGGCACTCCCACTGACATCTTTGAGGGTCACCAAATTATTCAACATCATATCTTTGGCATACAGGAAGGAATCAGAACATATGACAAAGACTCAAATGAACACATGCAGAACATGTGGATTCCACTCAGAAGGCAACACAGACAAGAACTGGACTAGACAGCTAAGGCCTGAAAGGCAACAATGATAATTTTGACACCACTGTGCTGCCCAAAATCCCTTGAATGATCCATTCAACACGTCATAAATACTTGTACAAATTATATTAGCATCTATGTCCTCTGACCAGCAATTTATCCTGGTGAAATCATACACTTATTTGTTGAAATTTATTTTGTCTGTCTGGCTTGACTCAGAAGCCACAAAGGTCCCGTTACCATTGCAGTTGTATTCTGCAAATCATTTAATTTGCCTGTGTGTGTGTGTGTGTGTGTGTGTGTGTGTGTGTGTGTGTGTGTGTGTGTGTGTGTGTGTGTGTGTGTATGTGCTTTTAAGGCTATGAAAATTCTTCAAGCACTTGTTATATTGTGACTCTTATTATGTACCAGGATGAGACTTGAGCTTAACAGCACTGGGAAGTACTTAAAAAGCTATGTAGTACATGTACCATGCTTATTATGCCCCAATATTCAGAGAAAGGCAAATCAGTTAAGTGTTAGAGTGGTGTGAGACCTGACCTTAACAAATGTTAAGCACCCCACACCGATAAAGTTGTTAAGGTTAGGTCCTGCATTAGGCATTAAATCTGACAGTACAAATAAAAAAAAAAAAAAAGATTTGTTTCTGCCTGCTGTCCATCAATAGCATGGTCATGACATCCTGTTCTAAACCCAGAACGTTACTAGAATAACAGGATGTGTGTTTGCCTGATTTACTGAAGGATATGAAGTTTGAAACCTAAATGTATGTTATTATTTAGTATCTTCAGTCTTCAGTAATTTGTCCAAAAAACGGACTTCATGAGGGGCACACCCAAAATATGAGACACAAATCTGGACATTCTTCAAAAATCTGGACAGATGAGAGGCATGGAATGTGAATCTAAACATAAGGAGCAGTATTACACTACTTTTCTGAAAGTGCTTGCTACGTGTTTTACAGCTTTAAAGTTTTTTCTTTTTTTCATTTTTACTGTAACTTGCAGTACATGTAACAGATAAAGTTCTATGCACTACAGACAATGTTGAATGGATAGCCAATGCTAACCAAATATTATGTGTTATCAACATGGATTCACCTTTCAAGCTTCACTCTCAGGTTGAATTCCTTGGCATCCCTCTCTTGAATACATAATAATGTGGTTAGCATTGGTGAACCACTCACAATCCTCTTTGTAGTGCATTGAGCACTGACACTGTGGTCTGATATCGGGGAAAAAGATAAACATCTTAAGCCCTTCTGTAGTGCAAGACCCACCCTTAAAAAATTCTTGATGAGGACAACCAAAAGGTCGGGTCTCATGCAAAGGGCTAACAGTTTACAGTGCCAGCTGGTAAAGAACAACAGCTGAAGTTAAAACTGCTTTTAAATGGTGTTAGAACTTCACTTTGTCAAACAAAAAGTGTGGCAGAATGAAGCATCTATCAGATTTTAGCACTCTTTTTTTTTCTTCAGAGGGACACTTCCCTTAACAGAGATAAAGTGCTTCACTTTCTTTCAAAGGCACTGAAAGCCAGAAAATCAGTTTGCATTCCTGCCCCTCCCCTTTTTTGTATCTGGACGTATGTGGAACAGATAAAGTGTGCACTACAAAAAATTACAATCAGGTCTCTCATCATAAGCAGCTTTATTCATTCTCAACATTGATGCCTAGATTCCCCTATCGATTTTTGTTCTCAATGTGAATTTCTTGGCATCCATGTTGAAAAATATAACATGCTAGTTATGATTGGAGACTTGATCATAATCCTCTGTGTTATGCGCTTCCTCCCCTTAGGAATATGCTTAATAATGCTGAATGGTGTCTTTTTTGCAAATTTAAAACACAGTTGTGGTGCAGCATAAACTACAATCACATTGTGTAAGACAGAAATTCTAATTCCTGCATTACTGTGCTGCCCAAAAATGATTAGTAGATAGTCATTACAATAAAACCACATCATCAAAAACACCACCTTGAAATGCTTGGTAGCTGGATCTTCATCCTGATGAACAATTTATCACATTGAATATTAACCCTGCCAATAAACAAAATAATAGAAACACCAAACAATTCTAGTTCATTGCTTGAATGCCCATTTGCCGGAAACCCAAAGGCTCAAACCCATTTGCCTAAAAACTCATTTGCATGAAAATGTAGAAATCTATGGAAAGTATGTGATTATGTCATTTCTTATCATAGGGGGTACTGATGATGTGAGTCTAACAGAGTGTATGTAGACTGCAGTAGTCAGCATCATTTTGTACCTGGCTTCCCTACACGTGCTTCAGGTGAAATTGCTCAAGCATCAGTAGCCTGCAGAAAATCAACAACAGCAAATCAATGCTTTTTCCCATTGAAAATCATTATCTGTGTGATTTATAATTGTCGTGTCTCCCTCGCTGTGCAACCATAGGTTCATAGGGTCATAGTTATATACTAGGCTAATGATCACCAGTGCCTATATAAACCTAGCCATGCAATCCAGCCCAATTATGTCCCCTTGTATCATGGGTGTTTATAAGGAGGGGGTATGTTAGGAAGTTTCTAGAAGTTATGTAGGGGGGGTTATTAGTTTGGGTGTTACTGTCTCCCTCTGTCTATCAGTGACATGGGGGCAAGACCTGGAGTAAATTTCTGATTTCCCATCCATTTGTCAATGTTACAATTAAATAGGTTTAAGGATGGACTCTGCTTCACATGGATGAGGAACCTGCTCCAGAACATGGAGATTCTCTGAGACTCATATCCATCTTACCAACATACCAGGCATACAAGATATCTTCAGAGCCACCTCTGATGAACCTATTGCACACTAGAGATGGATCTGAAGATGCCTTGTATGCCTGGCATATCTTACCTCTCAGTAACCTGTAGGAGACAGAGTATAGACAAAGGGCTTTAAGGCAATCCATATAGGATGATGTGTTTGTACCCTACATTTTTTGGGTATGGAACTTTTGTGGACATTCCAAATGTTGCATGTATATATATATATATATATATAATATATATATATATATATATATATATATATATATATATATATATATATATATATATTTATATATGGTCAGGTTAATGAGGAAGTGAGCATCATACTCAATGATGGGTCTGATAAGGGCTGAATAAAGTGGCACTATGACTTCTTTGGATCTGGAAGACATGACCCTACTTATATGTTGGCCAAAGGCCAGATTATTGTTTACATATGTTCTCAGATCCCTGACTACTATGTCATGTCATATGGATTTCTTATCAATGGAGTAATTAGCCTGGGTGGCAGTTTTCCCAAAAGGCACTATAATGCATTTATTGGCATTGAGTTTTAGTCCATGACTTTGGCACCAGTTATTTGTCTGTGTTAGACCCTGTTGTAAAATGTTTGTGTCATGGGTGAATCTATGATAGTTCCCAATTTGTAGTCATCTGGGAAATCGGTCAGTCAAAGGCCCTTGACATTAACCTTTACCTCTGAGAAGTAGGTGTCAAATAGAAGCTGTCCCACCCCAGAGTTCTGAGGTAACCCACTGGTGACTGATCTCTTAGTGGAGGTGATATCACCAATCCTGGCTTCCTGGGTCCTGTTTGTGAGACAGCTGTCAGTCCAGCAAGCTATGTAGGGGTTTATGCCCAATTCAGTGAGCTTGTCACCTATATCCCAGTGGAGTATAATATGAAACTCCACAGCCAGGTTGCTGTAGGCAATGTACACTTTTCCCCCAATCATATATTGCCTTGTTGATCTTCTGTAATAAGTTCACCAGGTTTAGTAGGCATGATTTTACCTTGGCAAAATAAACTGTGTTGGGTCCAGTGTCTGAAGGTTGTCTATGTCTTTATTGATCATTTCCATTATAATTCAATCCATGGCTTTGCACATTAGACTAGTCAGACTAGCAGGTCTGTAGTTTCTTGCGTCAGTTGATGTTCCACACTTAAGAAGCGGGATAATTATTGCAGTTCTCCATTCTTGTGGTACAAAGCCTGTTTTGAGGATATAGTTGAAAAGTGACTCAAGTGATCTCGATAGGTCATGTTTTTAGTTATTTATGAGGCATCCTGGGATATTGTCAGGGCCCAATGAAGTTGTGCCTTTGGCCTTAGCGAGTGCCTCCAGGACCTTTTCCCAGTTCATAGCTTCATAGGTTCATAGGTAAGTACTAGGTTAGCTACCCTTGTAGGCCATGTTGTACCCAGCCAATTTCCCTTTTTTGTACTAATCCCATTTGGTTATAAGTTGGCCTTATCCAATCCATGGTTGATAATCATATACTGCCCCTAATGAGAATAACTGGGATCATGCCATAGATAATTTGAGGGGACACATGCATGGAATAAAGCATTTAGGAGATGCCTCTGTCCATTAGTATAAATGGGGCAATCCTTGGGTAGATTTTCTATTTCCCATCCATAGATCTAAGTTGTGCTAAAAATGGACTTTGTTATAAGAGGATGGGGAGTCTGCTTCATGTTGTAGAAGAGGTTTAGTTCCTTAGACAGAGTATTTCTGATGCCATTTGAGTTGATGATGTGCAGTAAATCCAACAGTAATGGGTTGGAGGATGCCTTGTATGCCAGACACAGGTCACTTCTTAGCAATCAGTAGGATAACAAGTATAATGACAGGGCTTTAAGGCAGTCCATGTAGGACATGTTGTTTAGGCCTTTTGTCCTTTTAGTAAGGTATGTCTGTGGGTGTTCCAGTTGTTGCATGTGTCTGGATAGATACATACTAAAGTGGGCATTGTATTCAATGAGTGGCCTAATAGGGTTGAGTAAAGGGGGGAATGCCATTCTTAAATCTAGACACAATCACATCCCTAAATCTAGACACAATCCCTTTTTTGCAAGCTGTGCAATATAAAAGGACTTTCTTACAACAATAGACATGTTGCTCAAAAGTTAGGTCACTGTCCACATAAGTTCCCAAATCCTGAACAACTGGGTCAACTCTTAGGGGAGTATTGTCAATGTGTTATTTCCCTTGGATCAATACTTAGGGGAGTATTGTCAATTTGTTACTTCCCTGGGGTACACAACTTCCCAAATGATACAGTAATACATTTTTAGTGTTTAGTTTCAGCCCTGGAGTTTGACACCAGTTATTTATTTGAGACAAGCCTTCCTAAGGGATGGCTAAGTCATTTGTGGATTCAGTGACTACTCCTTGCTTACAGTCATCTGCTTTGTTATTGGCTTCTATTTCAGAAAAGTAGATGGCAAACAGGAGAGGTCCCAGCACAGAACCTCAGGGAATGCCACTGTTGACTGCTCTCTGAGGAGGTAACTTCACCTATTTTGATTATCTGCATCCTATCTGTGGGCTAGTTGTCAATTCAGCAGGTTATATAATGGTTTATTTCCAACTTATTTAGCTTTTCTATTATGTCTGAGTGGAGAATTTTGTCAAAAGCTTTGGCCAGGTTGAAGTATGCAGTGTGCACTATTTTGCTTACATCTATTGCTTTGGTGACCTTTTCAAAAAAAATTCACCAGGCTGAGTAAGTATGACCTGCCTTTGATTAATCCAAACTGAGATGGGTCCAGTGCTTGGAGGTTCCATATATCATGATTAATTCTATTAGTCTTTTTATGGCTTTTCCTGTGAGGCTGGTCAGACGTATGGGTCTGTAATTGCCTGGGTCTGTGGAAGGTCCTCCCTTATGCAGGGGAGTGACTGTAGCTGTTCTTGTTTTGCTTGGTACAAAACCTGTATGAAGTTAAGATTGAGCAGTGTTGTTAGTGGTGTAGCTAAGTCATGCTTCATGCTATTTAAGAAGCATCCATGGATATTGTCAGGACCCACTGATGCAGTATTTTTATCTTTTGATAGCACTTAGACTCAGTCTTATATGTTAGCTAGAGGTTAGTCATTTTCAGGTATATCTTGAGGGACAGATGGAGGGGAAAGAGGGGTAAAGTTAGACCTAAATGTATTAGCTAATAGGTTTGGTATATCTTCAGCCTCAGTGTAGGTAACATCATTCACCGTTTGCTGCATTGTGCTTTTGAGATTACTAAAAAAGTGCATTGTAATTGTTTTTAGCTTAATAGTTGGGGAGTTATGTTAGTCAGTATTTCATGGAGGGAGGCTGGGAAGACTAGTCTTGTTGGACTTTATTTTTTTAGATTCCTGTTGACAACTCCTATTATTATGAGAGTTGCTCTTCCTGATTTTAGCCATGACTTTTTTTCCTTTTGTTATATACCCTGTTAAGGTTTGGATTCCACCAGTGTGGTTTGTTTTTAGAGTTTGTTTTGGGCTTACTTCTAGTAGGTATAGCAGCCTCTATACAGCCATTTACATGATTGTACAAGTTCTCTGTGGACAATTCCTTACAGGTTGTTGTGAACTTAGGGTTAAGTGGGACACTGAATTTTGATAAACTATCCCTTAATAGGGTGTAGTGGCTTTGGAATAGTTCTTAACTATTATAAAGTTTGCCGGAGTTACTGAGTTAATTTTTATTTTGAAGGAGACAGCTTTGTGGTCTGATTTTACCAGTGAGCATGTAACATGTGTATGTGTGTGTGTGTGTGTGTGTGTGTGTGGGGTTGGGGTGCAGTTCTCTACCATATTAGTGAGTACCATGTTCAGTATGTTTGAACCCTCTGGTGGGTGTGTGCACCATCTGGTCAATGATATTTGTGTTAATAAAGTCCAGAAATCATTGTGCCTGCAAGTATGAGGCAGTTTATGTTTCCATGTCTATATTTGGGTACTTAAAGTTTACCATGAATAATGTATTTGCTGTAATAGTGAGAGTTGCCAGGTCTAGGTACAAGCTATGGGATTCTAGGGACATATAGGGTGACCTATAGCTTGCCAGTATACAGTATGGGACTTTTTCAATGGTGATTTGCACCTGGATAAATTCCAAGGCATCATCCTGTTTAACCAACATAGAGTTATGCTTGAAGCTAACAGAGATTGAGACTCCTCCACCTTTTGTCCCTGTCTGTACAGCTAATGGTTTAAATGTGTGGAAGACATTGAAGTCTTGCACCGCCGGAGTGCCTTCTGCAGATTTAAATCAAGTCTTGGTAATGTCAAAGATGTATTTATTCTCCAGAGTGGAGGAGAGCTTGTAAGGTGTGGAGTTTCTTGTTTAGGCTCCAAGGATTGGGCTGTAGCACCTTTAGGCTTCTTTCAGTTTTATTTGTTGTCAGTAGGTTTGTCAATTTGACATTTCATACAAAAATACTCTAAGGGGATGGATAAAGTTTTAGCCAATATTCAGCCTAGGGTAGACAGGTGTAGACCATCCTTTGCAAAGCAATGTGGTCTGATAACCATGTCCTCCCATGCTGACAAATATTGAATCCCCATGGAAAGATGCCAGAAACTAAGACAATTACTAAAATCAGTCATTTCTTGTTCATACTGTGGCATGGTAGTGTGGGGAAATCAGGGGGCTTTTCCCCTTGCAAAAATATTTTTTATGGTATATTTGTTGTGGAGATGGGTTTCAGTCAAATGAATTTTCAGGCAAATGGGTTCAAGCATTTGGGTTTCAGACAAATAAGTATTCAGAAAAATGAACTAGAGCCCACCAAACACAGTAACAAATTCCATGCTTGTACAAGAGGAGCAACAATCACCGCACCCCTGCTAACTAAATGTATCAGCTCTGAAGTCACAGTAACATAAAGTAAGGGAAACAGTTTGTGTAAATCCTAGCATTTGTATTTTCCCCAAGATATACAGATGGCGCAGCGATAGTGTTGTCACTTCACAGTGAAAGATTCCCTGGTTCAATTTTCACCTGGAGTATCTTCTGTGTGGAGTCTGCATGTTCCCTCTGTGATTGTGTGGGTTTCTCCAGGTACTCTGTTTTCCTCCCATGTTCCAAAGACATGTGTCTGGAGCACTTCTCCCTGGGCCTCTGCTGAAAATTAGCTTTCTTCCAAGTTGGACTTTCCTGGTAAATAAATAAAAATATAGTAGCCTTGCCGCTAGTATGTAAGAAAAAAGACACAGTAAGTGACTGTTCTGATGACCCCATGCTTCAGGTGCATGATGCCTGTCAGAATAGCTTTAGCACCACAGACATTCTGCTCATAGGTTCATAGGTGTGTACTACCACAAGGACCTTTTTAAGCCTAGCCATGCATTTCAAATCTTTGACAAGTTCTGGTACCTTTGATAAGTGTAAGCAGGGGGCTTGGGAGATGAAACCTTTATAAGCTAGGGCCTGGGAGATGAAACATTTACAGGCTGCCTGTGTCCATTAGAGACACAGGTGTCAAACCAGGGATGGATTTCCTGTTCTACATTCATTTGTCCAAGTTACATTTGAATTGGGCTAGGGAGGAACTCTGATTCACATGGATGGGGGGGGGGGTTCTGTTCCAGAGAAGGGGTAGTCTATGGTATCCATAGCTGTCTCTCCAGTAGGTCCTATTTATATCACAGGCAATGTTTAAGTCCTTAGAAAGGGTAATTATGGGCTCTTTGTTTTGCAGGTATGCAGGAAGTCCATCAAGGTAAAGTCTGACAATACCTTGTATGCTAGGCATGGATCTCTTGTCAACAGCCTGTAGGAGACAGAATACAGGGATAGGGGCTTGAGATGGTCTACACAGAACATGTTACTTATACCCTGTATTCTTAATAGATAATTTACAATGTGACTGAGAGTGTCTTATTCTGCTTATGAAACAGGATCCTCCAACTAAACAAAACAAAAAAAATTAAAAATGTATACGAGATGCAATCAGTAGATGCAAGAGGTAGTTAATGGAAAAAAGAGAAACAATATTCCCTCTAAATAACCTTGATTAAACTGTCTTTCTTGCCTGTAAGTTTGGGTCTCTCATACATACCTCAAGTGGTGCACACACACACACACACACACACACACACACAAACCACTCACACACACACACACACACACACACACACACACACACACACACACACACACACACACACACACACACACACACTCTTATTTATTTAAAGTAAAGGTAGTACCAAAATATTTTAACTGCAGAACTGTAAAGAATAGTATACTTATCTCCCATAGGATACATCTTGATGTATTGCTAAACAGTCATTAGGAAATAAGTTATCCCAATGACATTTAAGTCTATTGTTTCTTTACTGCATATACAGAGCCCATTTTAACTTTCTACAGTAATATATATATATATATATATATATATATATATATATATATATATATATATAAAAGAAGAAGCATCTAATAGATTATTAATTAATTGATTTGCATTTGTTGACTAGGTAGATTGTACTTATTGAATTTATGGTCCTTATTCTGAAGACACTGAAGGTTATACTTATATTGACTGGGGAAATTTGGCCAGGACTTAAGGGAAAACTCCCATCTTCTTCTTTTAATAAGTGCAACGTGATCATAGGCATGTACTTTTGATGTCTCCATTCTGGGTAGAAGTGCAATGTCTCATCTGATTACTGTCTGAGGTGTGCAGCAAACCACTTATGATACACTGCATTGCTGTTATTTGGATTAGAGCCTAAGGCCATGGTGTGCAGATAGAGCTTGTAACTTTCTAATATTTTCAGAATCAAAATTAATAATAATAAATGCTAAACAATGTTATGGATTAAAAATATGGAAGACATTTAACTGTTTGCAGTGTTTCCTATTTTAAGTCTATACATTGGGTGCGTGACTGACTTTCATATTGTAGTTATCATATTATAACGTTCAAATTATAGCAATTTAACTATATATTCAGGTGATAATGTGAAGTAAGATAGTACAAAATGCAAGTCTATTAGGAATAATAATAGACCATAACTTAAGATTTGATTAGCACATGCAATGTGCATCATAAACTAAGAGTTCTCTATAAACTGAAATCATTCCTAACAGAATATGCAAAACCATCTGCTCCCTAGTCTCCTGTATGCCTTATCAGTTTTCACAAACCTACAGCCTAACCTGCAGCAAACTAATAATAAATTTGCAAGTAATCAAATTAACCAAACACATCATTCTGTGTCACTGCACATCCTTAACTGGATGGAGATTCCTAATGTACTAGCCTTTTCTTCTATTAAGCCTGCCCACAACATCTTATGGACCCCAGAAGCCTTGTCACCAGCACATTATTAAACTGCTACTCTCTCCAGAGAACTATGCTCACTAAACCAACACAAAACCAACACCTGGTACTCACTCAAAAGTTTAAAAATCATACTGGTGTCTGTCTATCTATATGTTTTCAAATTGTGGAAATCTGTTCCAGTAGATATCAGAAATATCTAATTTTATCAATAATTTAAAATCCCTTCAAAGGCATATCACTCAGATGAAGGGCCCTGTACTTGTAACAACCTCATTACTAAGCCCATTTCTTATTATCACTTACAGTTTTAATGGAATCATGCCTTTATGCAACCCCATTGCTAATTCCCACTTTATGTAGTTAAATTAAACAAATGTCACCAAGTTCTCTCAGTCTGTGCTAGCATTACAGTGGGAGTACATACATAGAGTGTAACAATGATGACTGTTTTATTGATGTGTGAGTTATATATGCTGTATATTCTAGGTTCTGTACATCTGTCTGAGGAATGTAATAACAAGCTGGAAAATGATACATGAGTAAACGAGTAACCCCTGGTCACAGATTAATGAGACATAAAATAAGGAACTTAGCTAATGGTTAAAATATGTTACTTAATATCTAGATTTGGTAAAAATATGTTCATTTATATCTAGATTTTTCTATTAATAATCAATTGATACCTTATTATAAAGTATATTATATTAGCATAAAATGAAACCTTTCTTTTTTTTATTTAACAACAGCATTTCCATGAAGCTATGACATATGTAAGTCACATGTAAATGATTGTGCCCCTGTCTACAATCATGGATTCCAGCTGACAGGAATCCTAAAGAGGGGAGCTTAGCACTATACCAAATCTTACACTTCACTCAGAGATGCTACCTCCAAAAAGAGTGAACACAACCCGAAAAAAGGAATAACCCCCAGTAACAAAAACTGGCTAAATGACAAAAACACAAACCAGTGGCAAAAAAAAAACATTTTCTAATATAAATTGATTATTCAACACCAGTCTCCCAAATGCAAAGTCATGCTGGCAGAAAGCACCAAATCATCACAGAAGAAAAATTCAGTTCTTCAATAATAATGGCCAGTCAGTCTGCTGACTAATATATGCCTAGCCAATAAGCAGACAGTGCCTTAGCTTTATGGAGTTTAACTCTCTTTTCCTCTTCTTAGGTGTCCCTGGTTAGTGGAGAAATGGAATCACTTGATTCATCATCGCTTCACCGATCTGCAAAGTCACCTTCCTACTACCAGGCTTAGGTAGTCTAATCATGCCCCCCAACATGCAGATCTGCCACAAAAAGTTCTGAAGTTGCTAAGGGTGTTTAAACTATCTTAACATAATACAAATTCTGTGCAAGAATCCATAAAATTGTTTACTCTGTTTGCTTTGTCCAAAATTACTATAATTTATAATATATAGACATCCTAACAATTAGAAGATTTAAAGTATCACACAATGTATGTTCCAGATTTAATAACGTGTATTGCTCACTGTAGCTGTACAGCAGACCTATAGCGTCAAGAGAGACTGGGAGTTTGCAACCAGTAGAATGTAAGTTATACACTAGTCCCCCAAACCATTTGTGCCATTGGACTTTAAAAGAAAGGCAGAGCTGGTAACCTCCTTACAGTAATCCAAGCAAATTTCAAAGCTTGCTAGCCCTACAGAAGGAACTGTTTTTCTTTAAAATGAATTTAGGCATTTAAGAGCCATCAAATGAGTTACTATTATTGATTTACAAGTTATGAAAAATGAATGATTCCCCAGTAGTAGTGGCCAGAAGTCTGTTGGTGATACATATGTATATCATAATCATGTCTCTTATAAGTAGCTTATCATGCATTGAATAAATATGATATTTGTCTAGAGTCTCACTTTGGTTATCTATAGGTTCTTTGCATTGTTTCTGGGTCTTTTAAGTATGTTCAACTTTATAAACAAACGCCCTTATTAAGGATTTACATAGAAGTATCAGTACCTTCTTAGCCTTCATTATACCAATAACATCTTAGAAAAAAAATGGTATGTGCCTTAACCTTTATGGGCCTGTCATTAACTATTCAAGGTATTTCCTAACATCTGATACAGGGTTTAGAGCATATTAGTAATTATTATTACTTGAACTACAATGAAGCACCTTACACTTGGCTGTATTGAAATGAACATGGTTGTCAATGGACCAGAGGTGTAGTCTGCCCAAAAAATGTTATAAATTTTCTTGCTGCTGGATATTTCTAACTAAAGTACTCATTTTGGTGTTGTCATAAAATTTGCCAATCTAAGTGCCATTACCAGTGAAGAATAAGGACAATAAACAAGCCAAATGAAAAAGGACCCAAAACTGAATACTATGACACTCTATCATGAACGTAGTCCTACTGTGAAGCCTTCACTCAGGCCAGGAGTTAATATAATTGTTGATATTCAAGGATAGCATCACTTGAAGAATTATACAGTGACACACAGTATCAAATACCCTTGTCCAGTCTAGGTATGCAATATCAGCACTTGTAATTTTGAATATTTATTTAGGAAAATTTACTTGTGTAACTTTTACCATTCTTTTATTGCTGATACAAAGCTTCTTTACTTTTTAAAAGTTACTCTAATGTGCCATTTTACAATAAATAAATATGTAAATAAACTGCAACATAATATTCATGTAGTTTGCGCACTACACTGTTTCATTTTTGAGTTTCTCATTTTGTTTCTTGGTGTATTCTTACAATCTGTCTATCTCACACACACACACACACACACACACACACACACACACACACACACACACACACACACACACACACACACACACACACACACATACCCTCTCTTACATACAGACACATATACACATTTACTGACTTAGCCATCTCAGTCACTGGTTTCTTATTACCCAAGGTCACATTACATTTCTCAGCAACTAATTCATGCATCTTTGGAATTACATGCAAATGTATCTCAAGTGATGCACATAATCACGCAAATACCTTTGACAAGTAATGGGGGCTTGGCAATGAAAACAGCATGTACCATGCACACCATAGCATGACATAAATGCTGCACTGTCAGATGAGTAAAGATATACAACAACAAATATTTCCATTTTCCTATATTGTTCAATTAGGCATATCTTAAACTAACAATGGAAGAGCTCCTGTGATGCTTACCAGCTTGCTCTTGGTATTCTTACTCTCACTTCTCTTACATAATCCTTTTTTGATCCTCCATTTTACCCTTTTCCGATATATAATGTGTAAGATGGCTACATCATAAAATCCATTTGCACACACTGCAGAATGCCATCTTACTTCTTTTTTTTTTTTCAAAACAATTTTATTGATTTTAATACATTCAAAATTGTAAACAATTGCATAAAATCATAGTAAAAACTGTAACCTGAAAACTTTAACATATATAAATTGCATTATATAAATTACATGTTTGATATAAACCAACTAACAGAAATGAACCAACTAAAGTATTTACATAGACATCCATTAATATATTTACAATGTGTTATTGATATCTGATTAAAATGCATATTGTCATTATGAAAGAAACAAACTAATGTAATTTGTTACAGGGATTGGTTCTTCTTCAACAAGTTTTGCAGATTAACCCACAATTGAAGATTGTATGATTTTTTGGTTGTCCTTGAGTATATAGTTTTTAATTGCAGTTGGCATACAGCATTTAACAGATTCTTGAACTCAGAAAAGGAAAGAGGAGATTCTGAAATCCAATTTTTTGTTATGGTCTTTCTGACTACTGGAAGTATTGCCCATAATAGTGGATACTTTATTTTTCTGACACATTGTGGAACAGGAGTATTAAATATCACCAGAAATGTATTTAATGTGAAATTGTCTGAATAAAGTGCCTGTAGTAAATTATTTATTTTCCTCCAGAAAGTATTTAAAGTATGACGTTCGTAAAACATATGTGTCCAGTTTATGTCTATATTTGATTTACATTTATTACAAATATTTTGTTTTTTGTTTATTTGATCCATTAATTGAAGAGTGTAGAACGATCTGTTTATATATCTCCAGGTATATCATTTCCAATTCAAAGATAAAGTAGTTTTCCCTGCTGATTGTAATATGTTTGCTTTGTCTAAATCGGTAGGAAGATTATTATTGATAGAGTAAAAATAGTTCCAGAAGTTCTGTGGACATCTGAAAGTTTCTTCCCTTATAGTTCTATAAATAAAAGAAAGTTTGCCAAAATATGTATGCTTATGAAGTAAAATTGATTGAAAATGGTATAGTAGAATACTGAATTCGTGTTTAGTAATTGATGAGATCAATTCTAATTTATTAGCTAGAGTTAGTAAAAGTGTTTGTATATCTAGCCACATTGTATTGTCTATTTGATATTTCTGTATTATGTATTCAACTGATTTGGTTTTATATCCTGATGTTAGTTGGAACCAAAACTTAAAATCATTATGCTTAAATATGGTAAGTTTATTTATGTCTGAAGTTATAAAGAATTCTTGTGTGAAAGCTATGGGGAATAACAAAAAGAAGCATTCTTTGTATCTGGAGTGTTTATATATAACATTTTTAAAATTTGTTATAATATTATGAATGTAGCTAGTAGTATGATTGAGATTTATGTGTATAGTGAAATAATCTTTTAGGATCCATAAAAAGGGGTCACTTATTATTTCTAATTTGTGTGTAGATGGTCTGGAAATTAGCTGTAGAGCTGATGAAACCCATAACAGTTTCCACTTAGCTGAGTATGTAGTATCTAAAAGTTGAGTAATTGTTTTGATTATTGAGGAAATAGAGTAAAGGTTTAGATCTGGGAATGCTATCCCACCATTGTTCCAACTGTTTTGATGTTGATTAATTGATATTCTTATTTTTTTCCCCGGACCAAAATAATTTTAATAACAAAGTATTTAACTTATTAGTAAATTTTTTTGAAGGAAGCATTTGAATGGATTGTATAATATATAATATTTTGGGTAGAATAATCATTTTAATAATAGTTAATCTTTCTTCTGTAGTGAAAGTTATTGTATTCCATTTTAAATATAGATTTTGAAAATTTTCAAAACACATTAAAATTTAATTGTATTATTGTTTTGATGTTTTTAGCTAGAATTATTCCTAAATAAGTAATTTGATCTGTACTAGTTAACTGCTGAGAGTTATAGTTAGATTTGTTATTTGTATTTGAGTGTATGGGTACAAATTTTGTTTTGTTGTCATTACAAGACAGCCCAGACATCTTTTGTAAAATCTTAATTGAATCAAACAGGGCTGATATTGAAGAATCATTTCCTTTTGTAGAGATGAGAACATCATCTGCGAATAATTGAATTGTGGCTGTTATATCTTTTTCAAGCTCTAAACCCTCTATTTTATTATTATTCCTAACATCATTAGCCCACGATTCCATTATCATTGTAAACAACAATGGAGATAGTGGGCAACCTTGCTTGGTACCTTTTATGATAGGAATTTTATTTGAAGTATATGCACCTAATTTGATATAAGCAAATGTGCTATTATACAAGTGTTTTAGTAGATTAATAAAATTGTATGAAAAATTTAAACACTCCAATAATGTGAACAAGTAATCCCAATTAATTGAGACAAAAGTGGCATTTATGTCCAAACTAATTAAAGTTTGGTTCTTTTTTTTTTCTTTTGTGTGAAGTCAATAAGGGCTAATGTTCGTTTTATATTATCATGAGTGTTTCTATTGATTACAAAACCTGTCTGATCCTCATCCATTAATTGGGGAAAAAACTTTTTTAGTCTTTCAGTGAATATGTTCATAAACATCTTGTAGTCAGTATTTAATAAGGACATAGGTCTGTAAGAAGAACAATATTTAGGGTCTTTGTTATGTTTTAAGATAGGTGAAATGAATGCATATTTCCATGAGGGAGGTATTATGAAGTTGTTTTGAGGTGTACTATATACTTTATGGAGTAATGAAATAGCAGATTTTGGTATAACTTTGTATATTTCTGGTATAATACCATCATTTCCAGGTGCCTTATTTTGCTTGAGCTTATTGATTTGAGTTTGTATGTCGGCTAGGGTAATTTGTTTATCAGTAAGTTCTATTTGTTGTTTATTAAGTTTATTATGAAGATTTTTATTAATAAAATGCTTAATGTTGTCTTTACTTTCTATATTATGTGTATCTTGGTAAATTGTATGAAAGTGACTTCTAAATTCTTCTATTATATCTTGTATATTGTATACTTCGTTCTTTTTCGTCAGGGAATATATTTCTTTAATATGATTATGTTTATTCATTCTTTTAGTTTTATTCTTGAAATTAGTTAAGTGTTTAGGGTTTAGTGAATAAGCAAGGAATTTATATTTTTCTAATGTAATCATTGTCTTATGATGTAGTATGTTTCTATATTCTTCGTTTAATTTGCTTATTTCCTCTCTAATGTTTTTAGAAGAAAGATTGTCTCTATTTTTGAGATGCAATAAATCAAGCTTGCTCTGTAATGTTTCCATATCTTTATCCCATCTTTTCCTTTTATTGTAATACCATTTGTTAATTTGTCCATATAGGTAAGCTTTTAGTGCATCCCAAGCATATATGTCATGTGTATTAGATGCTGAATTTATATCTGTACAATTTTGTATTTCTTCTTTTAGAAATGACTGAGAATCTTTAAGTTGGATAAGATATGCAGGCATTCTTTTTATTTGTGCATTAGGGATGTTGATATTTAATTAAAATATAATGGAATTATGATCGGAGATTGGACAAGAAATTATTTTGCTGTTATTTAAGTAATTAATAGTTTGTGTGGAGAATAGTATTCTATCAATTCTGGAATATGATTTGTGTCTATTGGAATAGAATGTGTATTTTAGAGAGCTATGATCAGTGAAGTCAAAAATATCTTTGAGCAGGTAGGAGTCTATAAATTTTATTAATAGTTTTGCTTGAGGGGTAGTTTTTCTATTTGCTAAAGAGGTTGTATCTTTTAAATCTAGAATACAATTAAAGTCCCCTGCCATGATAATATTTCCCTCAGACTGACATATTATTTGAGATAAAAGTTGTTTGATAGTCTTAGTACCTATTCCCGGTAACCAGTAGTTATTTATTATTGTATATATTTTTTTGTTTATTTCAATAATGGCTAAACATAGCAATCCTTTATTATCTTGATATGTTTTAATTATTCTTGGTAAAGGAAGTGATTTGTCCCATAAAATTGCAACCCCCCTTTTCTTTTTTATATATACTGAGCTTGCGATGATTGTATATTTATTTGTGTTCAAGAACTTAATATTATCTCCTATTAAATGAGTTTCCTGTAAAAAAATTAAGGTTGGTTTATGTAGGGCTAGATATTTAAACAAACTACCTCTGTTGATGGGGTTATTTAGACCATTTATATTAATCGATAAGCCTTTTAATATAGTCATGCTATATAGGTATGGGTGTATGATTAATTAATAACATGTCGATATAAAATGTGTAATTTGAGAATATCTTTCCAACCATAAACTTGTTCATTCTGCAAGTACTACACATTGATTCATAGTGGGAAACACATATATCATGAACATTGTAACTTATAGTTCTATTTGGATAGATTGCACCAAAAAACGTGGCAAGGACACTGCTATTCCTTAAAATCTTTATTGCACATAAACACAAGATGAGCGCTTTCGGGACTTCTCCCTTCATCAGATAAAATTACAATAAAACAACCCCTTCTTTTAAACTAGTGCATATCCAATAGGATTCAGTAAAAAGCCCGCCTTTTTTGAAGGGTGGGCTTAACAGGTATCACATCATTTAAACCTTTTGTACGATTGGCCATAAGCTCAATGATCCATCTGGATTCTGCTAATTCTGCTAACAAATAGCAAAGAAAGGCTAAGTTGTCAAAATACAGTGGCAACAATAACGATGGGCACATTCCCGTGTGGGAGGTGCAAAGCTTGTGGCCACATTAATAAGAAGACTAACTTTGAGCATCCTGTCACACATAGGCAATTTGTGTTAAAAGGGAGGGCTACCTGTCGAACGACGGATATAGTATATTTAGTTGAGTGTAGCCATTGCCCTAGTTTTTATGTAGGGAAAACTAACCAGATGTTAAAGTCTAGGATATTACAGCACCTATCTAGCATTAGGAATGGGGATGTGCATAATGCTTTGAGCTGACATGTGATGGATAATGCAACACACAAATTCACTTTCAGGGCTATAGTAAACATAAGGCTTACCACTAGAGGGGGTGATGTGAAGCATTTGACAGAATTAGCAGAATCCAGATGGATCATTGAGCTTATGGCCAATCGTACACCAGGTTTAAATGATGTGATACCTGTTAAGCCCACCCTTCAAAAAAGGCGGGCTTTTTACTGAATCCTATTGGATATGCACTAGTTTAAAAGAAGGGGTTGTTTTATTGTAATTTTATCTGATGAAGGAGAAGTCCCAAAGCGCCATCTTGTGTTTATGTGCAATAAAGATTTTAAGGAATAGCAGTGTCCTTGCCACGTTTTTTGGTGCATATTTGATTTTGGAATCGTAGGCTGGACTTTGGTATAGTACTCAACTTTTTTGCTTTATTTGGATAGATTAAAATGGATGTCAAAAGAAACTGTTTTTTTTAACAATGAACATATAATACAGATTATAAAAACACAATTTAGCTCCCCACCTGGAGTTATAAACTCCCTGTCTCAATGATATTTGCCAATGAGATTGAACCCTTAACCTGTAGCAACAGAACACAGCTACCACCAGTAATATGTATTAAGTAGTAGTGATTAGATATAAAACTAGTGATTATTTTAACTTAAATCTATTAAAATTTAATTAGATATATTTCATCTGATATAATACGTTAATCATAAAAATGAAATACAATGTAAATTATTGTGTATGTGTAAAACATAGAAAAAAGTATTAGCTAGACTCTGATGTAAAGTATCATAAGGATAGTATATAACTATTTATTTGACTAATTACTATTTAACCGCTTTTAACGTAGTATAATATAATAGTAATATCTATCAATAGTTATTAAACTATTTTGTATTAATAATTGTCTTCAAACAAGGATATATACAGTCAGAAACAGATTTCTTTGATCTATTATGTTAACAGAAATATTGTAAGTTATCAAATGTACATTCATTAATCACGTTTTGTTTCCTTTCTTACAAATATATATATATGTATGCGATATAGAAGATGGAGAGATATTTGTCTAAATCATTCAAATGAATCTCTCAAAATTCCTTTCAATGTAACACATACTGTCTTATATAGAAATGTAATATTCTACTAAAAACAATAAACAAGTGAAAATATAGCACTAAGCAGTCCAGAATTGCCCTGTTCCAATGTTCTCACCATAGTAATCCAATAAATAATACAAATTCACATTTCATCCTTTGAGAGAAGTGGACAAACTTGTCTTACAAATCTTGGAAACATGTACTAATAAGTATAATACTGTCCGCACATATTCAAGTTTTAAGTAACACAACAGTGAGTCCCACAAATCACTTTATGTTCATCTGTCCATGTATACCATAACACAAGCATCAATAGGTTAGCTCTCATTAACTAATAGTAATTTTTATGTACAATAAGTCTATATCTAAAATAAACCTTTAAAATAGGATCCGGGTGACCAGCATACTTTGCAGAAGGAATACTACCCTTAGAGATAAAAAGGACACTTACGTAACTGCATTTTCCAAAAACACATATGCTTAACCGATGAATGGATCGATGAGTGGACGTAGGCAAAAACCTCTAGGTATTGGTGCAGATAAGACAGAAAAAAAAAATCTTAAAAAATAGAAAATATTTAGGTTAGTGAATGCTATATATAAAATGAAGCGTGCGATGAGGTACCTTACTACCAGCATCTATTATCTCTGCTTTGATGATGTACAGCTGGCTTCTTGCTGGACATTAGCATTTTATTTTATCTAGTAAGTGTAAAATAGCCCAAGTCTCACTGACCCTAATGGATGTTTTGGAATGTTGTCTAGCCTTCCCTGCATTGATTTACAATTTACAATTCCTCTAAAGTCTCTGTAAAAGCATAAAGGTATTATAAACAGATATGGTTATTGTCTCAGAAATGTATGATTCTCCAGAAAACAATAGGCATTCATAAGCTAAACATGAATTACCAAATCCACTGTTCTACTTTAATAAAGTTTTTTTTTAAGTGTCAATATCAAACTTCAGTTGGCTGATCACACCTAAATGTAGCTTTACATGAAAATCCTAATGAAGTACAGCCTAGCAGTCAGCATTCCCCTTGGGCCTCTGTGTTAAATATTGTTTTACTCTCTGCTTCAGAATTTACACACTGTACACATATCCCTCCAATCAAAATATCCACATAGGCAAAGAAATCACACAGCTGCTTTGGATGAATTGACAAGCAATATCACAATTACTTAAAAATGGAACAATGTAGTATAAGCAGTTTTAAGAGTCTAACAGAAAGAAAATGAAAAACACCTTCTCCAGTTATTGTTCTTCTTTACCTTGCTTCTCCTATACATCATGGGCTATGCCCCGGGAGAGCTCACTCCCCAGTGTCATGTATGTGAATGTATTATTTCAGCTATTCCCACCATAATGGTATTATTTCCCATAGCTCTTACTTCTTTCCTCAGGAATTCTGGATATAGTTGAAAATAATGGGAAGTGGCAAATCAGGATCAATGTACAGCTATTACTTATACTTCACTTAAACGTTAATAGAGCCACATGTTTGAGTCATCACAGATTTGTTTGGCAATAAGTGCAAAATTGTACTGTCCAACATTATTGATTTATTTTGTCTGTGATTTATGAGAAAAATCAGGGACAGGGTAAAAGATGTAAGACAAAATTAAAATACATTTTGCAAAATCAGGTGCAGTCGATAGATATTGTTTTCTGTATAAATCTTAACTTCTCTGTATACCTCTTAGCATCTTGGCTCATGAAATCTAGTCATAGCAAAAACAATGGGAATAAAATTAGGGAAAAAATTTAAATATAACTCTAATTAAGTTACACAAGTTAATAAAGCACCATGTTTGGCATCAGCATACAGTTTCTAAGCTGTAAGAAGTATGAAACACTAATGTCCAGCTTCACAGACTTCTCCGAAATCCTTAGTGATTTACAAATAAATCAAAAAACATTATAAGGGACGGAGGAAACTGAGAAAAAGCTGGGATTCTCAAAAAGAAGGTATGAAAGTTAGGACATTAATCCACAAGCAAACATTTTTGTGTGAGAGAATGTGTTTCAGGCAGTGGGGAAAAACTGATAAAATAAACTGGAGCAGAAGTGAAAAAAATGTTTATTTATGTGGTTTATATAATGGTACTTTTATAAATTTTAAGTAGAACACTATAAAATAAGAAAGTCAGTTCTGCAAAAGCAGTAACTCATATGCACACTTGCTCATACTCACCCACACTCACACAATCACATACTCTTGTAAACCCATACACATTTGGACTCAAACACATACAGACTGTGAAGTTAAGATTTGTCCCTTTTCTGTACAAAATATTGCATTACTCATTTTCTGCCATATAGGTTGTAAACACACTTTGTGCTCATAGCATAAAAGTTGCAGGCTTATAAATTACTCATAAAACAGCAGCAGCTAATTACCGTACTACATTGCAGTCAAATGTTGCCCTCACAAGAATCATATTATGTACGATGACAAGGAATACACAAATCAGTCACTTCTCTGCTTTTGCCGAGCTTTCCACTTCCTGTATGTGCTTGTCCATTAGCGCTGACGTCATCTGGGTGCTTCGCACATCCGAGAATGTGAGAAAAAGTTAAGAAGAAGATTTCTTAGCTGGTAACAGGGTCCGGGAACGACTGAAGCTTGCGGATGATCGTCGCAAGGTAATTATTGGGCGAAATAGCTTCTTATATGTAATCCGCGGGAAAATCAGTTTAAAATGTTAACAAGCCCTTTTTTTTCTTCCTCTGCTCTTCTCTTTACAGGAAAAATAACAGTATGAGCCTTGAGAGCCCAAACCAAGCAGATTACATTGTGTAAAACACGTATGACCAATTCCATAGAACAAGTTAACCAATGCATTTGAAATGATATTAAGAATAATCTACACAGATCTGAACCATAGTCATAACATTTCTTTTAAATCTTTAGACCCAAAAAAAAAAAAAAACATATACAGCTAGCACTTCCCAAACACATACAGATAGCATTTCCCAAATATATGCTTGTCTATTAAAAGCCTTAACAAATGTTCTATCTCAGATTTATATCTGTAAAAGACACTATACATAGGGGATTAGTTAATTATACATAACATGTTTTGTCTTGATGTTATTAATGTATTAGAGGTGTCTTATAAAAGCTGTTATATGAATATTTAACTTTATTTTGGCTATATCAAGTTAAATCATATATTAAGACCCATAATAATTAAGTTATTACTATATTTTGGGAAAATACCATACTATTATGATTTATACTATAAGGGTAGTAGTGATTGCTAATAGTAGATTAATAATAATGTTTATCAGAGAGAAAGAGAAGTTATATGCAGTAATATAGTGATTAATATTAAAATTTTGAAATAGATGTAAACCTTATATATGCTTTTAACATAACAGATGGAAAGATGAGCTTACCTTGTAAATAGATTATAACTGTAAAGATTTGCTAACAGTTTAAAGTCCAAAACAACAAGACATTGTATTAGAAAAAAATGTCTTATGGTCATTTACTTTTCAGACTCCTTTGTTTTTCATTAGTTTTCCATGTGGAATTAGATGCCAATCTTTTAAGAGATGAATTAGCCCATTCCATTTCTTCTAATTTGTTCCAATATTTTATGATTTTTAACAAAGGACATTGCAGAATCCAGATCATCAAACATCTTGGGACCCTCTGGAAGGAAGACTTTCAACCTCGCAGGGAATAAAAGGTGAGTCTTTATTTGTATTTTCTTTAGTTCTTTAATCAATGGTAAAAATACTTTCCTCTTGGTAATAACCTGTGTAGAGTAGTCGTTGTCAAAATGGATTATTGAATCATTGTATTTTAGTGGAGACTTAGACCAAGCTGTCTTTAATACCAACTCTTTATCCGATGAAGAGAAGAATTTAACAATAACTGATCTGGGTTGCTTTCTGTTAGTGCTGTTTACTGCAGTTAGTGCTCAATGTGCTCTTTCTATTCCAAAAGACAGAGCTTCTGGTAAGTCAAGTGTTTTAGGTATCCAGGTGTTAAGGAAAGTAGCCATGTTATTGCCCTCAATATTTTCAGGAAGTCCAAAAATCCTTAGATTGTTTCGACGGGATCTATTTTCAAGATCATCCAACTTGTTTTGTAACATAGTATTTTGTTTAAGTAGAAATTCAGCATTGTTTTCATTCTCCAGAATTCTGCCATCCATGTCATTTAAGGATTCCTCTATATTAGATATTTGGATTTTCTGTAGCTTCAAATCATCATGTCGTAGTTCCATTTGTTTAGTGGCTTTTTCTTTAAAGCTGTCTATTTTTGAGTCAGTTTTGTCAATTTTTGTAGTTATGTCCTGAATGCTGGATATTAGAGTTTGTAAGTCTCTTTTCATACTTGATTCCTGACTGCCTGTCTTAGAGTGACTCATGTTGGAATTCTCTTCAGATGAATTGTGATTTTTCCAAGTAGATTTTTGACTGGAAAATTTGTCCAGTTTCATTTTTTTTTATTTTCTTGTAAAGGAAAGATGCATCAAAGCATAGACAGACAATAGGCCTATGACACCAGGTATCGTTATTGACTAATGGTCTTTATCATTTGCTTCCCTCTACGTTTATTTTTTAATTAAGGGATAGGGACATTAAAACATTCTGGCACCTTTTCAGCCACAACCTAGCTGCACTATGAGAGAAAAGGATTAGTGTGATTTATATAATGTACATTATATTCACAGAGGTGAAGTATGAAGCAATACACCATTGGTTCCCTGACTTTGCCTGAGTGAACCTCACAAAAACTATAGAAATGTAGTTGAGTCTGCTTTAATAAATGGTGCCCCTCCCAATGCAACAACCCACCCCACATTTATGTATGGCTTAGTGACAATTTGTTTCCCATTCACCTACAGTCAAATATATAGATTCTCTGACAATTTTAATTTTTAATTTAAACTGGTCTTGCAAAGAAATAATGAATTTATATTTTATGTACACAGCCTTTTTAGACTTTCTTGAGTATCATACGAAATAGACCCAAACCTCTCCAGGAGGTTGGCCTCTTCATTTAAGCAATATTGCAATACAGTTACTAGTATTGTGTACAGAAGCATTCTCAAATGGCAAAGATAAGTATGTGCAGCAAACAGACATAGCAATATTAAATATCCTCCTGTCACCACAGTGGAGCCATATACAAACAAATATTAGGTAGCTGATAAAAAATATGTTAACATGGCCCAGAATCTTACAAAATCCTTACCTTCTCCCAGAGTGGCTGCCACAATTTTGGTTTTGTAAATTTGCTGACAATTTAAAAATAAGTAATGCGGTCACTAATACTGTGAACCATTACTACCTGCAAAAATATTGGATTCTCTAATGATATGGGTGTTTACTAAGGGTATGAAATTTAATTATTTTAAATGCATGGTTGTGTGTTTTGGAGACAAGAATATATCATACCCTTATGCTTTGGATAGCTAAATCTTTGAATCATCAGATATGGTTGGGGATTTAGGAATTTTGATTTATTCCACTATAAGATTTTACATTAATATTAAACAAGTAATTAGAAAATGATGTGGTCTATGGATAAATTGTTTTACTCCAGGTATATGCTTCCGGTATTTGCCCAATTATTGAATATAGTGGTTTGTTTTGTTCTTATAGTATTCGACTGTTAAAGTCACTTGAATGTATGGAAAAACGATAACTTGGCAAATTATTGGATGTGAGAAGGTGCCTCATGGGAGCAGACTTGAATATTTATTACTTTATTCTATAGCATATAGGGTTGATTCATTTTAATTTACAACATTCTAAATGATTATTTTCTGGCAGTTATATTGGGAATTGAATCTTGTCAGCCATGGGGCCTGTACAAGAAATATAAGCCTCTTGATTAGACTTGTTCCAGCTAGACTGAGACTGAAGTCAACTTTCTTCAGTCTAGAGATGGCAGGTTGTAGAATTCTTTATCACCATCAATTAGAAGTTCAAAAGATTTGAAAATCTTCACATTTAAGTTGAATTCCTGGTATGCAAACTTAAAATATATAACAGTGCCTGACTGTGATTAGGCAACTCTTAAATGGCCAATATAGGGTCTGAGTTTATTAATAAATTCATTGAATCATTGAAATTAAATCTGTAATGTACTTCAAAACACCATAATTTTGGCCACCATTGCACTACCCTGCAATATTCCAAGATTCAATGGAGTGTATTTATTTTCCTCTTCTATCACAATAACATGTTGTCTCTGTTTTGAAATCCCCTCTTAAAGTAAGAGCAACCTCATTGGTAGTGTGTTCTGCAGAAGGTTAGCTGGGAGAATATCCCACATTTTTTCACCACAATTAATGACTGGTGAGGATTTAGAAATCATAAATAAAATCTGTCTGCCTATATGTGAACACAGGGACCAAGGAAATGGAAAATGAGAAATAAATAAAGTTGCTTGCACGACAGTGAGAAAGATACTCATTTAGGAGTGCATTAATAGGGTAAAAAAAACCCAAAAAAAACAGGAGGTTTAGCTACTTGTGCAAACGGATTTCAGTGATAAACAATAAACTTATGTCTTGTCAACTGTGAATAAATGTGCAAATTCTGTGTAGTGCAGTTTACAGCTTTTATGTGCTCATCATAGTTACCAAACCTGATAGGGAGAATGCGTGTGACAACAGATAAGATACTCCTTGACAAATGTCAGTTATAGGTTTTCCGGTTAGCTAGAGTTTCTAAGCATGGCTGAGAATTTCCTAAGAACAGTGATAATATGCATACCAAAAGACAGAAGTATCCAAAACCCAGATATTTGAATTGCTGGACATTTTCATATCCCAGCCAGACACCTGGTGAGTCAAAAGTATAAATATGAGTAACCTTTTTAGGTTTATAAATGGCTGCCCAAAATCACAGGCTTTTATTTTCTTAAAGCTGAAAAGCTAATTCCTTTTGTGGGAAGAAAAACACTAACATATAATGAAAAGACTGTGGTTTATGCTGGAGAATGTACACTGTGTTCAGCAAGGCAAGATAATATGTATATAGAGGACCACGGGCAGATAACAGGATGGTTATCAGCAGGTATGCTGTAAACATTGTCAAAAGGGAGAGGTTCAAAGACTAATTCCACCCACCATCTCTCATAGAAGAATATAGGGCCACACCAATTTATTGAACTGTGCTAACATAAGTTGTTACAGAACCAGTTGAATGTCACCAAAGAAACCAGCTAAGGACACTGTTCGAGTCAAAATGGATTGAACATGGAAATAAAGGCCTATTTTCCTACTATCCTGCATATCCCTGACTCCTCTCTCTTTCTCTCTCCCTCTGGCTCTCAGTCTCCCTCTCTGTCTCTCTCTCTCTCCTTCTCTCTCTCTCTCTTCCTCTCGCTCTCTCTCTCTCCCTCTCGCTCTCTCTCTCTCTCTCTCTCTCCATTTCTCTCTCTCTATCCCCCCCCCTCTCCAGCACACAAGCTCACTGATCTCAACTAATTGATTAATTATTTCCTTGCAAAAAACACAACTACTTTTTACAGGGGAAAGCCTCTGAGTCCCCCCCCCCCCAATGTGGGTGGTAGGTTGCCACCCATAACTCCCTTACATGTATATATTCCACTGTTTTGTAACTATAGGGAAAGGAGAAACCCTCAGTAAGGTTGTCAGCAGTCATGGCAACAATGCCAATCTCAGTATTCCATAAAAATGCCAGAAATTACTGTTGGTGAATTATAAAAGTGATGCTTTGTAAACTGATGAGCTGGTGTTTGTCAAGTTACATTTTTCCAATGTGTATGTATGTATGTATGTATGTATGTATGGATGGATGTCTTTTTCCAATTTTTTATTTGCAATTTTATGAAGTTATTCTGATCCTATTACCTCACTTTACAAATGTCATTACTTACAAAACATAGAGCTGAAATAATGTTATAACACTTTCTAAAGGCATACTGATCCTCATACAAGACATCACAGGAAGGGAATTAATGGTTTCAATTGGCAGATATTGCTAACTCCTGAGTTTCCTCCCATTGTTGAAGTAGAATTGCCTCTAGAATCTCAATGAGGTAAAATTACTTCTTTCTGTCTGGGAGGTGGGACAAGTGATGCTTTCCATAAAAAAGGCATTGTTTAGGCAGCAGAAAGGGTGTGGTTGAGAAAGTCATAGAAGGTATGGAAAATCTGGTTAGATGGCTTACTGTTACTGGGCATTCTCCTAAACAAAGTACCTCCTTTAATATCATAGCTTGAAAGGTGAAGTAAAGATGAGAACTAAAGAATTGTAAGAAGGCCATGGGGATGCCTAAACACAGACGTCTGTAAAAAAAATACTTGCTTATGTTCATTATGCAGGGATTGGTTGAAGGACCACAACAAAAGTGAACCTGCTTCTTCCTTGAGACTAGACTGGCACAGGGTATGTACTGCCCCAGGTAATAATCAGAAATTTCTAATAAGAATTTTAATATTTATCTCGGAAGACCTTTGCTTGAAAAATCAACCAGCTTATCTCTTCTTGAGTGTTCAACAGTGTAGTCCAGCCTGTGCATGCCCTCAAAGCAATTTTTCTACATCTCAATTTGAATGAATTACTTGGCATTTTGCGAAGTAGACTCCATCAGACAAGAAGCACTCCTGGGAGTGCAGAGTGTGTCTGATATTTGGAGATACCATTAGATTTATATTAGTCCATAGTACATGATTTTAAAGAGTTCATGCAGCTGTTTCCAAGTCCGTATCCAAAAACATGTGGGCTGGACTCTACGCTAAACAAGTTATTTATGTCATGCTTGTAAAGTTATATGGACCAAAAGCATCCAACTACCCAAGTCTTCTTGAGGATTAGTGCCTTTCCATCCTGTTTAAAGGAAACCCTGATCACATCAGTCCTTAAGAAGTTTAGATAGTTATAATCATAGTCTTGAACGTCTCCTTTCTTAGCAAGTTTCAATATATACTTTTCAGTAAGAAGCTTAGATGCTTTATAGACTCTCATGGTGTTTGGACTCCATTTCAGCTCAGTTTCATAGTGAATCCACAAAAAGAAAGTCGCTGTAAACACCAAAAAACTCACAAAACAGCAGACCAGTCCAGTAAACTCCACCACTCGATAGTAAAGAGCTCACAATGAGGCACCACAAATCCAAGACAAATTTATTAATGCCACAATAAGTTCCAAAAACATGTTTTCATCGATAAAACGACTTCATCAGATAAAACCATGCAAGATACAGCTTCTTTAAATACACACTTGATTAACATATTTAATTGCAATAAATAATCAATCAATCAAGCAATAAAAACTGCATGTTGCATTCTTAAAGCACCAATACTGAACTAAATACATATAAAATGTTTTTTAAAATAGGATATAGTGTAACACCAAGGTTATGTTAAACAATATATGAAAATGTTATGAAAATATATAAACACATAGTTGTTGCATACAACAACTGGTTGAACAACTAAATAAATAAATATAGTGTATATTATATATGTTGGTGTTGTATCAAATATTATATATTAAATATTAAATGTTTTTTAAAAATATATATATAATTGTTTACATTTGTATGTTATTTTAAAATAAAATAAGTTACACTAAACACCATCCTAGTTATATTTGTCCTGCCTTAAGTTTAAGGTAAGGAACTATAGAGATAGAGTCATTGAGACCAGGAAATTTATTGGATTCTAGGAATATCTGCCAAAAGGTCTCTCTATGGGCATATTTTGCTTCCCAAGGTCCGCCCCGGATGTCCTTTGGGACTGATTCCAATACGAAAAACAGAAACCTAGCTCCCTCACATGTAAGTGAGTGCCTAAATAATGCATTTTTACTGTTAGATCTGACCATGTCATATTGATGTTCATATATACGACGCTTTAACTGTCTTTCGGTTTTACCGATATAAAAGGCCTGACAGGATTGGCAAATAGCCAAATAAACAACCCCGATAGAAAGACAATTGGAGTATTCCAGAGCTTTTATGTCTCTATTTCTATTCTCTAAATATACATGGTCATCATGAATAATGTATTTACAAAGGGTGCAACGACCACATTTATAGGTCCCTTTTCTCTGTCGATGGGATCGTGCTACTTGATCACTTTGTTCCAACACCCTCTTAATATTGAAGCCTCTCCTGAAAACTGTTTTCAAACTTTTACCCTTGAGGTGGCTCAAATCAGTGAGATCCTGAAATGATCGCCATTCCTGATCTATGATTTTCCTAATGTGACCCGCATTAGCACTGTAATCCGTAATAAAGGCAAAATTACTGGGAAATGCACCTACAACATCCACGTGAAGTTGACCATTCACTTCACAAATACCCCTACCTAAAATAGGACCAAATCTACTAGTTCTGGCTGCCTCAACTTCCTCCCGTACTGATTGAATCATGCCAATGGGGTAGCCCCTATCTAAAAACAAGGAGGTTAGTTTGTCACATTCACTACCAAATTGTTGATCGTCTGAAGTCATGCGGGAAACCCTAACATATTGTCCTTTTATAATTCCCTTCTTTTGGAACCTAGGGTGTGAACTTTGATAATGGATGTAGCTGTTAGAAAATGTAGGCTTCCTGTATATACAAGACTTGACCCCATCACCATCCTTGGTGAGGGTTACATCCAAATAGTTAACACTATTATATGATATTTGGTGGGTAAATTTCAAAAAAGTAGTAGAACTGTTGATATGGGCTATAAAGTCATCTATACGATGAACAGGCCCAACCCAAAAAATACGAATGTCATCCAGGAACCTGCAATAATGGTTCCAATGGATAGAAAATTCGCTGTTGAAAATATATTTTTTCTCCCATATAGACAATATGATGTCGGCATATATGGGAGCACAATTAGCTCCCATGGAAACACCGGAGATCTGTTGGAAATATTCTCCGGAAAAAAAGAGAAAGTTGTTATGCAATACCAGGCCCAGAAGTTCAATAACCATATGAACATCCTTGCTGGTAACTCCTGGGCATGCCCAAAGAGCCTCTTCCATCCAAAGTAAACCAATGTCTGATGGAATAACTGAAAAAAGATCTACCACGTCTATGGTAAGAAATGTTACTTCAGATTGGAAGAGGTCCATTGTCACATTACGAAGAAAAGCCCACGAGTCCTTGAGAATGTAATCATGTCTGCCCCATAGTTGCTTCAATTTCCAGTCCAAAAATGTTGAGATATTATGTATTTTGGACCCTTGTGTCGCAACTATGGGTCTCAAGGGTGGATCTGAAACATTTTTGTAAATCTTTGGCACACCGAACATGGTGGGTACTCTAGGTTCGGAATTATCTGGAATACTCCAATTGTCTTTCTATCGGGGTTGTTTATTTGGCTATTTGCCAATCCTGTCAGGCCTTTTATATCGGTAAAACCGAAAGACAGTTAAAGCGTCGTATATATGAACATCACTATGACATGGTCGGATCTAACAGTAAAAATGCATTATTTAGGCACTCACTTACATGTGAGGGAGCTAGGTTTCTTTTTTTCTTATTGGAATCGGTCCCAAAGGACATCTGGGGTGGACCTTGGGAAGCAAAACTTGCCCATAGAGAGACTTTTTGGCAGATATTCCTAGAATCCAATAAATTTCCTGGTCTCAATGACTCTATCTCTATAGTTCCTTACCTTAAACTTAAGGCAGGACAAATATAACTAGGATGGTGTTTAGTGTAATTTATTTTATTTTAAAATAACATACAAATGTAAACAATTATATATATATTTTTAAAAAACATTTAATATTTAATATATAATATTTGATACAACACCAACATATATAATATACACTATATTTATTTATTTAGTTGTTCAACCAGTTGTTGTATGCAACAATTATGTGTTTATATATTTTCATAACATTTTCATATATTGTTTAACATAACCTTGGTGTTACACTATATCCTATTTTAAAAAACATTTTATATGTATTTAGTTCAGTATTGGTGCTTTAAGAATGCAACATGCAGTTTTTATTGCTTGATTGATTGATTATTTATTGCATTTAAATATGTTAATCAAGTGTGTATTTAAAGAAGCTGTATCTTGCATGGTTTTATCTGATGAAGTCGTTTTATCGATGAAAACGTGTTTTTGGAACTTATTGTGGCGTTAATAAATTGGTCTTGGATTTGTGGTGCCTCATTGTGAGCTCTTTACTATCGAGTGGTGGAGTTTACTGGACTGGTCTGCTGTTTTGTGAGTTTTTCAGTTTCATAGTGCCCTGCAGTGCCAAGATACAGTAATTTGAATGGTTAATGATCTATTTGTGGCCATAAAATAAAACAAATATCCTTCATATTTACTCACAGCTTTTAAATTAGTTCACCACCAGACCCTTTCAGAGTGTTTGCAGACTTACAATGTGGTCTCTGGCATAGAACTTGAGTATTTTGACTCTTGCCTGAACAATAGCCAGAGTTTATTTTTCCTTTGTTGTTATGTAGTCCTCCATGGCTCCATATTAGGGCTTCTCTGGTTGTATATGTACTGCCACATGGTGATGTAATCAGAGGAGAGGTTTACACTATCCGTGCTAAGTGAACAATTCCTAGATATAACATTCCTTGGGAGCATGATGCCTACTCTAACCCTTTTGAAGACTGCATGGATGATGTCCTTTCCTGGGTGAGTGTAAATCAGCTCAAACTCTACCTGTCTACGACTGTCCCCATGGCCTTTCATAGCACTCTTACCCTTGTCATTACTGCCACCCTTACTCCATGTATTATTTACAAGGGGATGAGCTGGGATTTGTATCTAAACTATATCATTTTGGTACGATCTTTGAATACTTACAGTCTTTTCAGAATCAGACATTGTCAGGTCATGTCATTAGTACGTGAGGACCTCTGCCTATCTCAATCCCCAATTTTCACATGGGGGCCTCTTGAAGATTTTTCAGGTTCTGGTTTTGGTTATTACTTCATTGGATTAGTGCAATATCCTTTACCTGGGTCTTTCTAACATTGAACTTGATAGATTCCATCAGATACTGAACCCAGAAACCAGAATCCTTGCTCTTAAACATGCATGTTATACCATCTTGAACTGTCTGTACAGAATTCAAAATTCTTACATGTTGTTCAATACCTTACACAAACATATCCCATTTATTTAAGTGAACTCTTTGCCTTCAACTGTCCTTCCTGGAAGTGTCTGAGAGAAAATACAAAAGCAAGAATATCACTGCCTTCTATAGTGAATAAATGATAAATTGATAAATAAATAAATAAAATTACCACAACAACACCTTTGACAAATGAAATGAAAACACAATAAACAAATGCTTTCTTCCAGTCACCCCCTAATTTGGGAGGCTTCACATTCCCATTCACTTTATCTCTTCATGGTTTCACAATTATGGAAAAAGACAAACACTGCTAAAATGTGAAAACATTCTAGCTAACTATCTTTGCCACTCTAAGGCATAAAACAATAAACTCTTATTGAAAACAAAACTCAGAACACTATAGGGAAAATGAAATTTCCTGCTCTTTCTCCCTCATTCCCTCACAATCAGATTATAGCACCGCAATTCACAAAGACTGACTGAGAAACCTTATACATTCATAGTAAGGAGTGTTGGCTGCTCTTCAGTGTTTGCAAACTGGTGATTGCAGACTCCACAGATAGGAGTGCAAGGAGGTGACATGTTGACTTTCCCTTCCAGCACCTCCACAAGGTTGCAGCATGGGTGCTAATAATCCATAAGTAAAGCTTGAGTCTTCTTGGCCAAGCTCTTTCATTTGGCTCCTAACCTGGGAGATTTGCTCCCTTGGCAGCTATGTGAACATATAGTCGAGGGTGGCATTACAAGGCATCTTAAGACACACTTCTTCCCTAAGGCCTTTTGGGGCACTTTTTGACTTATTGCATATGACCACCAAAGAGATTTTACCTGGTAGCTAATTATTTCTTATACTGCTTATGTGTTCACATTTTATGTGTTTTTTTAACCTGTAAGGTGCACTGTCTCATAGTTAGAGAAATAGAGTTGATTGATTGTACAACTGTTATTAAACATGATTAGCATTTCCAATATATGACATAAATCACATAATGCAAGCCCTGTTTCCAAATAATTACTTTTCTGACCAGCTGTTATTCTTATAGAATCTCCAGGTAAGATTCCTATTTTGCATCTGGGGAAAGTGGTTGCCCTTCACCAGCTGCTTGAGATGTTGAACAGCAGCATACCTATTCACAGATTCCACACCACGAGACTGCAGAACAACTCTAACACATTAATTACTGCTCAGTTATTTACAGCACACAGTGGTTTTATCAGAAAATTTCTTTCAAGGACGTTTCTGATACCTGACTACACATCAGTAAGTTAAGGGTATTATTACACCAAAACTAGCAACTTTTCAAGAAAACCTACAAAACAAAAGTTTCTGGAAAGTAAGTGTTATTAGTTTATGTAATTTAGGCTTTGTGTCATTCCTTATGATATATGATCAAGATGACATGTTTGTAATTCGTCATTTATTGGAAAATGACACTATTATGTATGTCCACTTTACACACATAATAGTGTAAGTTTCCAATAAATGATGAATTACAAACATGCCATCTTGATCATATATATGTGTGTCCACTTTAAGCTGCGGTGGTGCTGCGGTAGCGTTGTCGCCCCACAGTAAGACATTGTCCTGGTCGATTCTCAGCTAAAGCGTCTTCTGTGTGGTGACATGCATGAATGGGCGTACTTTCGTTGAAGGTTGTGCGTCAGGGCTGGCAACTCTGTACGTAAAAATCTACTGCCAATCATTAGCGGACTGGAGTTCCGCTGTGGCGACCCCTAACCAGAAAAAGCCGAAAGATACAACATGTGTGTCCACTTTACAGATGCATGGCATATGTATCTGTTTAAAATGAACCTATAATACCCCATGGCTTTACAAAGTTATTAAATGTCAAAACATAAATTATTTCTAGTAGTAGTGACAAAACAATTTACATATATTCAGTGTACAGTTATGGCATCTTCATGTCTTATCAGTAGATGCAGTAGTCTCAATTTGCCACAAGGTGGTAGTGTCACCTGCCTATTGGAACATTATCACTTCTAAGAAAATTAAAAGTTAGCTTGGCCAGAGATGGATTTTGTACTACAAAACTAACTGCATGTATCAAAACTTGAATTGGTAGAACTGTATAATTAATTTTTAGATAGCATAATATTACAGAGTTCATTTTAGCTCATCAAAGTTGTGATCTAACAGTATGGAGTTTTCCTGTCGCTTTACATTTTTTTTCCTTGTAATCCTACTGCCACTTCTGAAGTCAGAAAATACCCTTTCCATTCATTGTTCCAATAGCTGTTCCAGGACTCTGCAACTGAAACAAGAGCTAATCTGAGTGTGACATGTGCTTCACAAGCTCATCAGTCATAGAGGACAACAATTAAGGTGCTGTAAAAAGTACCTCAAAAACAACAGCCATACTGCACTGCTACAACACCACAAATAGAATATGCTAGGACCACATAACACACAAGCAGCACAAGGTTGCTGCCATGAGACACAAAGCAGTGCTAGAGATAAGAGGCTAAAGATTTAGTTTTTGAGAAAAACAGCTCTTAGACTATAAGGCATGCATACTGAGAATGCTTGCGCTGTGTCGGACGTATCTTCTGTTTCTGTCCTGTGCACCTCACTATTACCAATTTGTATGTTCAGCTTATGTTGTGACCTGTAGTGTATGCTATTCCCAATTAAATACAGCAATGGGCAAACACCAACATAAAGGAAAATCAATCCCCCCATGGAAAATAAAACCTTCACCACTGACCAAAGATTAAGCTGTTCCCTGTTCCAACTGCTACAAGATGAGTTGGGTGGGGATTGGCTGGGCAGTAGTATGCAATGTAAACAAAATGTTGACAAGTAAACATTGACAATTGCAGATAAACATTTATCCCACTGTATTTTTCTCTTAAAAAGTTATACAACATTTTTAGCGCAAAAGCCTTTTTCAGTCACTAAGCACTTTAAAGTTTGCTGCTAAAATGTCAGATGCTTGCTATTATAATTGTGATGACCATGCCCTGGCCCAGCAATCAAGGAGCCTCAATCCTCACCACTAACACCAGGGAGGTCATTTCATAGAAGAGAGGAAAGGATAACTAATACACACAGTAAAGTACAATTTCCCATAAGTGCACACAGAGATCACAGTCAGTCTGGGGGGCTGGTTGCTCCCTTGCTCATCAGGTCCCCAATAAGACTCCCCACTGGCACAGCTATAGTGTCCTGGTCTCAGCCTAGCTGGGCAAGCTAAAACCTCCAGTACCCTCTCTGTCCAACCAGTGCTTCGTGTCCCTGCCCAGGTAGCTGGCACAACACACACACACACACTTTGAGATAAGTATTTATACAACTTCACAGACACTCCTGGGAAAGGCTGACACAGATTCTCCAGCTGTGCCCTTTTACCCAGACCATATGGCAGTAATCCCTGCTATCACCCAGCTAATAATATCAGCTACTAAAAGGCCCTTAAAAGGGTGTCCAATTATTACTGTGCAATATTATTATCCATTGGCAGTATGACTAACAGTCAAGGCTTATTTTAGACTGGCCTATTACAATAACCTCTATAAATATGCAATGTGCTCTAGAGCTTATGTCTACAGAAACCAGCCACAGGTAAAGCTTTTAAAAAATATTTAATAATAAATAATTAAAACACAAGACAAAACTACTACACCACAGAGATATCTAAGAGTTCAGAGATCACACAGAATCTTAAAATAATACAGTAGGACAAGTCTGATTTCAAAGAAAGATACCTAATTAATCTTTGCTAGCTTTAACTTTTCCTACAAAAAAATCACAGAGCTAGAAACTTACATGTGAGCTTAGGCAGAGTGCTGAGTTAGATATCCAAGATCAAAATGTTTTTAGTCTCTTGTGAGAAATAGTATTTACACATTACTAACAAACAAGTCTCTAAGGCCCTCCCAAATTACATCATTTTTGATGCTTAGTCTGGAATTCTCAGGCCACAAACTGCATTATTTAGCAATCTAACACCTGTTCAGAAACCTAGAACAATATAAGTCATTTCACATGTATACTCTAACAGAAACCAGAGCAATAAAGCACATTCCATATCTAAATTCTGGTCATAAACTTTAGCCTTAAAACAATGGGCATGAAACCTTCATCCAGACTCACTGGAGCCAAATTCTAACATGAAAGGGTCACAACATGCTTCACTGGGCCAGTAGAGTGCAATGTTGTCACATATTTTGCAGTTCCACATTTCACAGCATTTTTTTACACTGAAGAAAACATGCCTGTATTTTTACATTTATTTACAAATGCCAGAATTATATATCAAATTCTATTTGACTAGGCTGGCAGCCTTCGCCCATCTCTCCCCAATCATCACAATAATTACATGAGATGCACATAAAATACTCAGATGCAGGTAATAAAACATATGCCATTGTTATCTCTATTGTCAAATTTATGACTGCATATTATTTAAAGTATCTGAAAATGCTGTGTTTTTTATAAAAAATGTATTTCAATTTATATTTCTAGATTCTATGTTTAAGCAGAGGGCATCTCTTCCTGTAAAGTGATGCACATATCACATGTATTTTCTAAAATTAAAGTAGTACTTTAATGGTAAAAAACAATCAGACTGAATGCAAAGTTTTAGAGACTAGCAATGGGAGACAAAGAGACATATTTAAATGAGTAGTGCAGAAACCTGAAGGAAACAATAATATGAGAAGGAAAAGAGATCTGATCAAGAAGATTGGTGATATAAAAAAAAGATTGGTGACATTAAAAAGATTGTTGATATTAAAAAAGAAGAAGATTGGTGATATTAAGGGAAACTTCAAGGTAAAATGGGTAAGATAAAAGACAAAGCTTGGCGGTGACTAACAGAAGCAAAATATATTAAGAAGAGTTGGAAGGAATATATACAATTATATAAGAAGGATTCTAAATCACTGATACATATGATGGTGTGATCTCTGATCTAGAATCAGACTTGATGAGTGAAATCAAATGGACCCTAAAAAGCCTTGCTAATAACAAGGATACAGGAAGTGATGCACTTCCAGCTGAATTGCTGAGAATCTTGTAAAATTATGGTGTTACAGTGATGTTTGGAATTTGTCAGCAAATTTAGAAAACACAACAGTGGTCATTGGAAAAGATCAATTTATATTCTAGTTGCAAAATGGGACAATGCCAAAGATTGCTCGAAGTATCAATAAACTGCACTAGTTTCACATGCTTACAAGGTAATGTTCAAGTTCCTGCAAGCTAATCTCCAGAAATATATGGAACAAAAACTTCCAGATGTACAAGCTACATTTAGAAGTGCTTTTAGGAAGAACAAAGGCACAAGATATTAAAATAGCAGTCCGTCCATCCATCCTCAACCCCGTTTCCTATTTTGCACATGTGGTCTAGGTGTCACTTCAGCAGTGACAATCATCTCAACCCAATGTTTACACTGCCAGGTAGATAGCCCTGCTGTGGTAGTTCATCCATACCACTCATTTGTACCTATGGCCAATTTAGAGTGTCCAATCCACCTACTGCATGTCTTTGGACAGTGGGAGGAAACCAGAGCACCCAGAGGAAATCCACATGACTATAGGGAGGACACGCAGATTCTGTACAGAAGGCACCTCAGCTGAGAATCAAACAGGAGAGCATTTTGCTGTGGGGCAACAACACTAACCACTGCACCATCGTGGCCACCCATTAAAATACCAGTATCCACTGGATAATGGGAAAAGCAAAGGAACTGCATAAAAATATTTGCTAAACATTTACGAATGCTTTATTGACTACTATAAAATCTTGGACTATGTAGGACATAAATTGTGGCAAGATCTTATAGAAATGGGGATACCAGGTTACTTTATTTGGATACTGAGGATGCTAGGAAAGGTCAGTGCTCTGGAATGTGAAGCAGAGTCCATCCCTAACCCTATTCAAACGTGACTGTGACAACTGGGTAGAAAATCATGCATTTATCCCAAAGCTGGCTCCCATGTCTCTTTATATACAGAGGCTGACAGTAAACATTCCGTAACTAACATTGGATGGGAAATCATAAATTCACCATGGGGTTGTCTCCATCTCTCCTACAGACATAGGCCAACAGTAAGCATTCCCTAACTAACATACTCTCCACATAATGTTTTAGCAACTCCCTAATACACCCCTCCTAACTAACATACCCATCCAATTTAGATGCATATGCTCCAAGGGGATGCAATTGGGTTGGGTTGTGTGTCTTGGCTTATTAAGGCCCTGATGGTCATTAACCAAGTGTATACTTATGAGCCTATGAAAAGTAAAGAAGGTTATTACAAAGGTTGGGGTGGACATACAACATTACTAAAGTAAAGAATATGAATCTGTAAGAACTTAAAGAAAGAGATCTTGACAGACAGTCTTGGCTTGCTAGAATCCTTGAGTTCATGGACAGTTGGACTCATCTAAATGACTAAGCAATGACATTGACGACAGCAACAACCACCTTTAATGGTCCTAGTCTTTATGGCCAGACACCAAAATCAGTGATAATGTTGCCTTGGACTATTGGTCAAATATTCTGTGGTATGAAAGTCTAGACGATCATTTAAAGGTGGAGGAATATCATTGTAGTGAAGTTAACCAGTGATAGTGGCAGTGTTGTCCTCATATATTCACAACATTCATCTTCGTAGCATTTCTTTTGAATAATAATAAAGGCATCACAAATGGCATTATTCTGCTAAAAATCATCAATCTACAGGTTGAATTTTAGAGACCAGTCAATTAATGCTTACTTACTCTAACTAATCCAGAGAAACCTGGTATATAGGAAGACGTACAAAGTGGCTTCTTTTAGCTTTACCAAAGACTATTAAACTTTATGCTTTGCCTTTTATAAAGAGTCCTGAATTAGATGGTACAGTAAAACTTATGGGTTAGACTAATAGATCAATTCTCCTATGGTTTTTATGTAAAGACATATAATATGAAATGCAAAATAAGTCTTTACAAATGCATTTGTATATTCTACAATAACAATATCACAAATGTGTCACATAATTACATTTTTCATATGTCACAGGTGTGCATTGTGCTAGGTGCTGGTGATGTACCAACATTGACTGAAATTGTCACTTTAAGTTGGTGAAGTTACAAGTGATCATAGACAAATTTCTAAATGATTTTCCATGAATACATAATGATGGGTTCCCATTTAAAATTACTGTTGTGTTTAAATGACACAAATTAAGTATACTTGTACTACAGGCAAGCGTTTTGGGAAATTTTCAGCCCCTGCTTTGCATATGCAAGATATGACTTCATTCTCTGAGTCTGAACAGTTGACACCTCTGCTGCTGTTTTTATCACACAGTCTTCTTCTGACATACCTATGAGGCACACAACAATCAGTGTTCAGTGTTGCCTTTTTGTGCTGCATCCCATAGAAATGTATTTACAACCTTTGGAGGCATACATTTTACAATAAGTCATTAATATATTCATGACCATCTCAGTTTAGAAAATCACCTGCAAATGCTAAAACCTTTATAAATTTGCAGATCACATCACAGTTCAACGTATACCTTGACTTCTTTCATATTGTAATAAAGAAAGGTGTACTGGTTGTTGTTACTGACTTGTTTTGTGTCACTTAAACCACACTAGTCACACACAATAATATATATATCAATGAGGTAACTGCTCCCAGTTGTCAAACTTCCCAAGTTTAGCCACTGAAGAAAAGTCAAACTGCTGGAGTTAAAATCAGAGGTAAGAAAAGTCTACATTATCTTCAGTATTTTCTCTACACCTTCCTCACACTGTGATAGCCACTGAAAACTGAAAACCAAACACACAAGTAGTAATAAGTGGTGCAAAATATACACTTGGAAACATCAGTGGATGTTTCAGAAGCCTGAATCACAGCCTGAACTAAAGAACTGCCCTTTTTGCATTTACACTACTATTCATCCCAGAGTAATACCTACCAAGAACGCATAGCTCTATATCATATTGAAATCACTGGAGAGTACCCAGATCCTCACTCATAACACTGATTTTGGAGTGATCAGCAGCAACTAGTTGGAACTTGAGGAGTTCAAAACATAAAAGAAAGAAAACCATCTTTATATCTTACAAATCTATCACATACATTACACCATCACCCAGAGTTGGTGTCACTCCTCCCAGGCCACACATATGTACACAATCAAACATGCATACTGTAAAGTTGAGCAAATAAAGATACATTGAACATGGGCTGCCTTCAGTAACAGCCTTTGCTAAACTGCTCTGGGGAAGATGTCACATGGCTCACAGAACCAGTCACTGGTGACTCCCCCTTAAAGATATAGCTGCTGTATCATAATTACATTATATATCATCCTGACATATGTTGATACATGGGACCTGCTTTACTTACTGTAAGTATCAAGCCCTCATGTTCCAACTAATTGCTGCCATTTACTCAAAAATGCTTATAGACATGATGGGCAGTGAGCCAAACAAAAAGAAGGAAGGAAGAAATTCTGCATGGTGGATAGGAAAGCGGTTAAGATGAATCATCTCTATATAACAAATTGACATTAAGGTTATTTGTGCCTTCGCATAAAATAATTTCCAATCTGTACTAAAGAAAAACAAAAAACAAACAAAAAACCTTAACAATGCACTTTTTTTAGTGTGGTACTCGGTGTGTGCCAATGGTCGGTTTCAAAAATTGCTCTCATCATTTCACACTCATGTTTTCTTTTTGAAAATGCTGTATTGCCGAGACTGCTGCACACATGGGAAGGTGTAAACAAAGCATTTTTTTTAAATGGGGTAATAATTTTGTTGGGCTGCATGACAGTTCTCATTAAAGAACTCCGAAGGGAATGCTTGACCTTGCAAACAAATAGTGCCACTTTCAGTTGCTGCATTCTAGCTACATTTGCAGATATTGTCAATATGAAACTCAAACTGGATTGGTAACACAGATGAATTTAAAGTGTGAAGATCAGACTTTAATTGAGCACAGCTCATTAATATTTAGAAGGTGTTGTTTCACATCTCAGTTACACAGGGATGTAAAGAAGTGCTGTTAAAATATACACTGAAGAAAAGATGTGCCAGGACTTGCAAAATTACTTTCTAAAATAGGAACATGATTTGCAGATATATAAAATGCTGCTGTGATTGATTAAAAGCTTGCCCACAGCTTAATATGTCAAGCTGGGAATCCATTTAAAAATTCAGAAGGGAAAAGCAGCTTTAATATGTGCATTAGCATTTATCTCATCACAATTGGCAGGTGTAAGTTTGAAAATGAAACTTTCCTTGACTGTTTTATGCATCGTCTGTGTTCCAATTCATTATAACTTAAAAGCGACAGTAATAACTGGTGTTTAGTTCAGACAGTGTCGTTGCTCATAAACTGGGGCATTATTTTTGTTCTAGATCAGCTGCAGATTAGATAGAACTGTTTCATTTCCGTTGAAGTACAGCAACACAATATTTGCCAAGTAGAAAAAGGGGTATTCAGAATTTTTGTAAGCAGTATGAATCATAACACCTTATAAGATCAAATACAAAAGCAGCTATTAATTAGTTTTGTTTTATTGATGGAATAAAACCACAGGCAACATTGCATGAACTCCTATTTTTAGGAATGGCCACAGATAAGTAAATAGAATTTCATAAATATGCCAAGAAATGATTAAAATACTTGACATAATGTAGACACATTTCAATATAATTCCAGCTTTACATACAAAACAGTTTTAATAGCAATGAAACAATGGCATATGCTATAATCAAGCAGCAAAAATGTTAAACATAACATCACGCATACAGCCCAACTAGAAAATGACCCAAATACCAATGTTCTAACCACAAATATAGGTGAATGACAACTGATTTAATCAACTAGATATCAACAGCATAAATAATGAGAAAAATATCTAATGTTCAAAATATTAACAGTTAAAAATGTCTAAACACAAAATATAGACAAAATTGAAGTTACACCAGGGAAGGGTATATGCGCTACTGTTGTGTGACATCAGGATTGGTATATATAATTAGCAGGGGAGTTCAGGGGGGGTTTGCCCCCTGCAGAAACATGGGTTTGGGATGTGGTTAGATTTTGTCAATATTCTGTGTTTAGATATTCTTAGCTGTTGATATTTTGACCATTAGATTTTTTGTCAATAGTTAGACCATTAATAATTATGTGAGTAAATCAATTATCATAGACTTATATATAATGGCAAATTCTAGTGTTTATAATTGTGATGATATAATTATGATGATGTGACCATGTTTAAAATGCAAAATGTGACATTTTCATGTAAGCTATTTCCTGTTTGGGAAAATGTGTGTGTGTGTGTGTGTGTGTGTGTGTGTGTGTGTGTGTGTGTGTGTGTGTGTGTGTGTGTGTGCGTCTGTGTGTGTGTGTGTGTGTGTGTGCGTGTGTGCATGTGTGTGTGCGCACGCATGTGTCTGTGTGTGTGTGTGTGTGTGTGTGTGTGTGTGTGTGTGTGTGTGTGTGTGTGTAGAGAGAGATAGAGATTTTCCTGTAAGATTAGTTAAGATCTGCACAGTTAAGAACAGGAAGTTGACTGACAGCATCACTACCTTAAACTCAGTAAGGTACTAATATAGCAATAACCCACGCCTGGGTGTGGTTAATGCTGGATTTACCAGTCGGCGTGGTTTGGTCGAGGTGAAGCCGAGGGACCAAACAAAGCCAACCGTGGTAAATACAGCATTACCCACACCCAGAAGTGGTTATTGCTATTATCTATGACATTATTTAAGAAAAGAAACTATTACTTTTCTTAAATAATGGCATAGTATAATGCCTGTTTACTGCCCTTCCGCAGATGTCTGGCATCCGCGGCAATTCAGATGTACTGCGCGCCTGTGCAGTACATCAGAACTGTGGGCAAAAGCAACGGAGAAAGAAAGATCTCCGTTGCTTTTTTTTTTTACTGTTTCGCTATGTTAAATGGGTTTAACATAGCGAGACAGCTTTAAAATAAGCAATGGAGATGTCCGTTGCTTATTTTAAAACTGTCTCGCTATGTTAAACCCATTTAACATAGTGAAACAGAGTAAAAAGCAACGGAGATCTTGCTTTCTCCATTGCTTTTTTTTAAAAACCTGTCTCGCTATGTTAAATGGGTTTAGCATAGCGAGACAGCTTTAAAATAAGCAACGGAGATCTCCGTTGCTTATTTTAAAGCTGTCTTGCTATGTTAAACCCATTTAACATAGCGAGACAGTGTTTTAAAAGTAGAGTTATACTAATGGAAAAAAGTCCGGGCGAGCGGACCTTTTTCCATTAGTATAACTCGATTTACAATGTGCACGCTGGCCAATCAGCGTGCACGTTTTGGGGGGGTCATGGTATAATATAAAAGACAACAGCCTTTATTTGATTCCACCTAGTAGAGGGGGTCCTTATACCTATCCAGCTTCAGCTAATGGTGAAAACAAGACATAAATACTCTACATGTGAACTTCAAATCCTAGCCATATGCAATGGTAGCCAGTGAAATAGTCTATGTCCTAACCGTGAGACATTGAGACTGCCTTTTCCTGTGACAGATTCAAAAGAAGTAAGTTAATCTTTAGCCATATGACTTGGAACCTGGGCTTCCTCCTGAGATATGTGAGATGGAACCTGAACAAAAATGTTAATGATTACTGTCCTTTTCATTTTATAGTAGAATACTATTATGGAAAATGTGAAGTGACCGATCTCTGATCCACAAGTATCCAATTCTGATATGAGATGAAAAGAGAGACAATTGTAAAATCTGACTTAATTTGACAATCCTGAGTATCAGGCGGATAGGTAATTTGTCATTACAAATGCAAGGGCTTCAACCTAATGCTACACAGTTTACCACAAAGATGCAATGGCTAGCAAAATAAAACTTTAATCATAAATCAATTCTCAAATTTAAATTTCTAAACATGATTAGTGATTTTATACAGGGCAACTATCCTAGAGATCAAAATGACTTCCACAAGTTTCAATATGCTTGACAAACTAGGAGTATACCAGGTAGGAGAGCATTTTAGTTTAAACAGCCAAAGCTCACTGCCAATCTATAGCTTACAGCATATTCACAAATGAGGTTTGGTAACAAACCAGTTTGTCCAGGGACATCTTCATTAGGGGTTAGACAAATATATCAGTGAGAGGTAAAGTGTGGGGGGATGAAAGGGTTAAATGGAAGGGGGCTGATTGGGAGGAAATGAGGTAGGGGGTATGGACAGCTTAAGAGGCTTAGGCAAGACCAGGTGGGTAAGGAATCACATTTTGGCATGAACTTGCTGCCCACCCTCCATCTCTATCTTTTAGTGGATTGGTGGGGTCTGGTTATTTTAGCAGTCTTGGTAGGGTGGAGAAGAGGTGTAGATTTGCCCTCTTCTGTTCCCTTTCTGGTGTGCGGATGTTTATTTCAATAATTTGGGAAAGGAAAGTGAGCAGTTGGAGGCAATAAGTAGTAAATATAATTGAGCGGCGGTAAGGACGCTGGTTATTTGCTTGGGGGGTAATTCAGTAAATGGTATATGAAGTGAGTTGTTGGATGCTGCTTCATAAGTAAAGGACATGTGTAATTCAATAAATGGTATATGAAATGAGTTGTTGGATGCTGCTTCATAAGTAAAGGACATGTGTAATCCAATAAATGGTATATGAAGTGAATTGTTGGATGCTGCTTCATAAGTAAAGGACATGTGTAATCCAATAAATGGTATATGAAATGAGTTGTTGGATGCTGCTTCATAAGTAAAGGACATGTGTAATCCAATAAATGGTATATGAAATGAGTTGTTGGATGCTGCTTCATAAGTGAAGGACATGTGTAATTCAATAAATGGTATATGAAGTGAATTGTTGGATGCTGCTTCATAACTAAAGTAAGGGAGTAGAGGTATGGACGCTACTTACTGGGTCAGGATGAGTAAAGTCACATTGTCCTGATTAACATTACAGGGATGTTTATGATTTATTTATTTATTTATTTAAATTTGTTGACCGGGAGTGTTCGACTGGACGTAGGTCCATTTTCAGTGGAGGCCCGGGGAGAAAAGCTCCACAGTAAAATAAACAGACAGCAGTTACATTGGATTACATAGCGATTAACAATTTAACACAGCAATTACTTACAACATATTTACAGATGAAGAACATAGTACATCAGTAGACAACTAGAATCGTTATCTGTGAAGTACATAACAGACATTAACAAATGTTACAATGAGAAGTTCCTGCTGTATAATAAGTACTAGGCTTATGAGCATCTGAGCTTGCTATAATCAAGGTAGTTAGTGGAGTGGAAAGATTGTGATTAACATCAGCTGTATTATGTTCAGTTGTAATTAATAATATTGGTTATCAAAGCCATGTTATGAAAGTTTAATAAAGGTCATCAAACGTCATTCAGTGTGATGTGTTTTACTGAAAGGGACCGAGACAAAGTCAGCATTATGCAGTGACATATGTCTAGTGCATTCATCCAGCTGTCAGAGAACATCCCAGTGTTAATGAAAGTATTAATAGCCCTGAGACAAAACCAATAGTTGCTCCTCTATGGAACAAGAGGCTGAGTAATAGCAAACGTAGTCAACATATCTTTTTGAATACTTTAAGTTAAACCTCTCTTCTTTATTGTTAATCAAAAACAAAACAGGGTTAACATAGTAATGGGCATTAGAGAGGTTTCAGACAATGAAAAGTCAAGACAGTTCACCTAATGTAAAAATATTTAAAAAGAATGTTTAATTCATTAGCAGTGCTAAAATGACCAAAGGAATAGTTCTTACACCAATGTCCTAAAAGAACACAGACCATGGAATAACATACTCATATGTGTGATATTACAGAAAGCTACAAAAATGTTACAGCTCACCTGTTGTGCAGCTACAATGGCAATTGGCTAAGCATTGTTGTACAATGTACGAGCCAAGTTACACTTTTATCTGAACATGATGTAATTAATATAGCATTAGGAAAGTTATTCATTCATATGAAACCGATGCAAAATCAAATGTTTTCAAAATAACTAACCCCTGGTAAGACTCATCTATGCATGGTACTTTTTACCCTTTGACTTTCTCTGATAGCATGATTAGTTGTCAGAGCAAGGAATAGTTTCTTAAAGTAAGGCATGGCTTCAGGTAGGAAATGTAACCTCTCTAGTGGAACAAGGCTAGCCAGCGAAGTTTCTCAAGAAAGTAGCTAGCTTAAAAAGGAAAAAAAAGTGACATTTAAAACCAGGAATTATGAAGTGGTGCGAAAAGTGCAGATGACCAAACTTAACATAAACATTTGTCGAATGCAGTTTAAAGTGCTACTGTAGTCTCACCAACATCTATCACTATGTAGAACTCATCAGCTGAGAGGTACATGAACTACCCCTCCAGTGATGACCTATGTGATTCAGTGACAGGGTAGCAGCTGTATTACTGGGACATGCAGCATGCCTTCAGTTCTGGCCTTAGCCGAAATGGCGCCTAGGCGAAGTAGTGCTGTGGTGCCCCTTTAGCCCTACCCACACCACACTCATGAAACACCCCTATTTGTGCCACACCCACTGGGTCACTCCCCAAGAAAGCCATTCCAGTCATTTCTTTAAATTATTTAAATGCATAGGAAGAAAGATACCTTGTAATGTAGTTAAACTGCAGCTACCTTTGCATATGTTATTTTCTGCGTGAAATACCAGAGCCAGATCATGGTCAAATAGGGTCCTAGGAAGGATAATAGACCACCACCCCAGAGCAGCCCCTCCTGCAGCAATCCCCAGCAGCAGCCGCCTACTCAGCCATTCCAATGTTCCATTATTTGGTTACCTCACCAGTTACCATGCATACTGTTCTATTATTTGCTTCTACAATGATTAAATATATTGAAATAAAATAGCGCAAGCACAGATAACCATTTGCTAAACAAACAATACAGTCTCACAATGAAAACAGACTTAGCATGAGCAGTAAACCTCTCTGCCCTTGAAACTCATATTCGTTGAAATGGCAAAACTCACATTCATTGAAATGGCAAAGCTCACATTCATTAAAATGGCAAAACTCACAGTCATTGAAACGGCAAAACTGATATTCATTGAAACGGCAAAACTCACATTCATTGAAACGGCAAAACTCACATTCATGGAAACAGCATGAAAACCCACATTCATAGAAATGGATCTGGTTGGTGAAGAATTAAGTTTACCTTTGGGTGGTTTTCAAAAGAGACTACTTGCACACATTTTTTGGACCATGCATACATGTATTTATCCTTTGATTCACTTTCCTAATTACATTGAATTATATTCCTTGTATAATACAGTACCACTTGTTAGAATATGTTTTAAATTTCTAGTTTTAAACATTCTTTTAATAAGCAATGAAACAAAATGTATGAACCAATAACTACCATTTCATAAAATTTCAACAATAAAAGGCCACTCATGACTTCTGTCATTACAATCGAGTTTATATTAAAAACACGAAAGTTTACTTACCCGAGCACCTAAATGCTGACACATATTCTGCAAATACACAAAATGCCCTAAACCGTGAAATTCAAAAACTCAAAATGTCATACTTGTCCCATTCCACTGCCCGCTACATACTACCTATACAAACAAACTAAATAAACCATATACATACACTAACCAAAACCCTACTTCTAACCCTGAACTAAACCCTACTTCTAACCCTGCACTAAACCTTGCATATACCACCACGTATGCACTTAACCCGCACCCTAACCCTAAGGTCCATAACTATCGCACACTTACCTTAAAAAGCTATACCCAAACAAACTAAATAATCCACACACATACACTTAATAAAACTCTGCTTCTAACCCTACACTAAATCTAACATACATTACCATCTATGCACTTACCTTAAGAAAAAGTAAAATCATCTGAATTCCACATTAAAGAAATGTGTAACTAATGAAGAGGATGCTACTGGCAAACAACTTTACATATCAATGTTTTTATCTACAAATTCAGTGCCTGCTACCCTTGAAAAATTAATTGCCTATATTACATTAAAAAATTGGTAAGTTGGTGATATTGCAATAGGAAATGACTAAGAAGTTCATGGTCACTTGCTTCTGTCCAACAATATGTCTCATCACCCATCAAAATCAGAAATGCTCTCTCCACTTTGGGAAAGCATATTTGACTAGTTTAAGGGACTGGCTGCATACTTCCTAGTGCCAAACCAAACATTAGTGTTTAATCTATTGAACTAGACACATTTTGATGGAACCAGACTTCTGAGAACAGGCATGGCGGCAGTTCAGCTTCCACCTAAGGAAAACAGTCTAGAATGTACTGTATCATCACCAACAAACTGAATAACTAAAGATTCCTACAAGCCTGCAAAATATTAGACTGACATCATGACTGGAAAGAGAATAAGCAAGCTTAACATTAATCTGCCTTGCATGACTAGTTCTCCATTCAATGAAACGGTACACACCCTTGACCCAAAATGTGGACTGTAAATAAATGATAGTTTTTCTTCTTTAAATTTACTAAGGGTTGTAACATTGTATTTTACTAACCTTACCACTTGCTGAAAAAGACCACATGGATAACAAGCAAAATAAATAAGGGGCTTTTTGGTGGAGACTCACTTAAACTTTCAACCTACAATAAAGCAGGTTAAAAAACTGTAACATTCAGTTATCAGGGCATTTTTATTCAATATATCAGTACACATAGGCCTTTCATATACTGCCACAGCCAAAGCTTGTGCTCAAATGAAGTCAGAAACAGTGCTTAAAAGATACCATAGATTAACTTTTGTACTTTTCTAAACATTGTACCATAAACAGTGTTATCGTGATCTGCCTTTCTGTTATCAATAAAACACATTTTTTTGACTTTTTTGATCTACAAAAACACTAATATAAAACTGCTTAGCTTAAGATTAATCCTACATTAAAATTTCAGTATTCGAAAAATGTAAACTTGTATAAAAAACACACATAATAAATGCAACCACGCTGCTCATTTAAACTATATATATATATATATATATATATATATATATATGTGTGTGTGTGTGTGTGTGTGTGTGTGTGTGTGTGTGTGTGTGTGTGTGTGTGTGTGTGTGTGTGTATATATATATATATATATATATATATATATATATATATGTATACATGTGTGTGTGTGTGTGTGTGTGTATATATATAGATATATATATATATATATATATATATATATGTGTGTGTGTGTGTGTGTGTGTGTATGCATGTATATATATATATATATATATATATATATATATATATATATATATATAAAGAGAGAGAGAAAGAGAGAATGTTATTATCTTAAATGACTAAGTGGCAAATCACAATTGAGAGGTATGTTGCATGCACACAGCTGCTCTCTGTCACATAGCAACACACACACACACACACACACACACACACACACACACACACACACACACACACACACACACATACAGACACACACAAGCACACACACCTACTCTCTCATGAAACAACACACACATGCATTCTCTTTCACACAACAACTAAACTAGTTTAAATTCCACACACTCGTACTCTCTCATATAACACACATATACACACCTTCCATTCCTACACACATCTACTCTCTTACACAGTAACACATGCACTTTCTCTCTCATTCAAACAGAACAACTAATTTAAATTCCATACACCCCTAACCGGGAAAAGCCAAAAGTTATAACAACACATACATACATACATACACATACTTTCTCTCGCATACAGTAACCCGGTTTAAACTACACAGATACACACACAGAAGTACACTTACTTACCTCCTTTTTAAATGAAATGGCCACATGCATACACGCGGAATTAATCCCTCTCTTGAAGTGCTAGTTTAATTTCCGCGCACCATCACAGAACATCTTCACATCAGTGTCGGTGTACATGCGTATGATGCACATATATTTCTCCTGAAAGGTAGTGGAGTGAAGATTTTTTTTTTTTTGGTAGTTGTTGAAGCCTCCTGGCCACACTACAGGTTTAAAAGTGGGAGGGCACTCACCCCTCCCCTTATGATTCCGGCACTCTGTGGTTTATTTATTCATTTTAATTAATGTACTTTTCTTATTATGCGTTCGCATAATAAAACAAGTAAATTAATTAAAATTAATAAAAAATGAACACAAACTGTGCCCTTTACTAGGCTGGCCTATATGGCGCCCTAGGCGGTAGCCTAGTTCGCCTATGCCAAAGGCCGGCCGTGCATGCCTTAGAGTGTTAGCACCATCTCTTCTGTGGAATATGCAGCTTATCTTCATTGTGTACACATCCTGAACCTCCTCACATTACTAAGACAGCATGTGCCTGTGCAGTATCTTTGTTTTGCCCAGTATTCTTCCATTACCTGACAATATTCTAACTTTATGTAAATAACCACATATTTATGAGATACTATTTCAAGCAGATCAATGATGCATGGGATAACCAATCTAGTCATGATAGCAATATATGTTTTTCTATAGGCTGGTGAAGATAAAAGTTTTATATATTTATTGGTTCTGCTTTGCATGCCCTCCATCTGACCATTGGCTGCCCTAACTCTCTTCCCAGTTCTCCATTTTTTTCCTTTGTGCCCCCAATATCCCCTCCACAGACTGGAATATTTCTACTTGAGATTTGGTTCATAGGTTGGTACTAGGCTATCGGCACTAGGGCCTATACAAGCCTAGGCATAACAATTCCTTGGCTATTTCTTCCCACACTATTTACTTCCCTGGACCCGTATCTAGCAGGGTGACTGATGTGATCAACAGAGTGAATTTCTTTACTCCCATCCAGTCGTTAAGGTTCCTTTTGAAGAGGGCCAAAGAGGCACTCTGCCTGACATGTATGGGCAGTCTATTCCAGAGTCTGTGGAGTCTCTGGGTCAGGACCCTATCCCTCCAGCATTTTTTGTTTATTGTGATGACAAGGTTTAGATCCCTGGAGCGTGTGGCTCTGAGGGATTTGTATTTCTTTAAGTGTAACATGGTCTTGTATGTTAAGTAGAGATCGCCTCTGAGTAGACGATATGCGACAGAGTATAGCTGGAGTTTTTTAAGGTGGTCAGCATAGGGCATCTGCTTTAGGCCTGTGATTCTTTTAATGAGGTATTTCTATGGCCTTTCCAGTTTTGCAGATATTTTTAGAGGTACATACCAAACGGGGCATTGTATTCTTTAATGGGTCTAATGAGGGATGAGTACAGTGGGACAATGACCTCCTTTTTTCTGGATGAAAAGCCCTTAGTGATGAGGTGTGCCACATAGAAGGATTTCCTGACTGTTGTGGCGATGTGGTTATTGAAGGTGAGACCACTGTCCACCTGTGTCCCTAAGTCTCTTATCATACTTTCGGTGTTTAGTGTACTACCACCTATGTGGTAATTCATGGGCACATGTTTTTTTCCCAAAGGGGATAACTATACATTTCTTGGCATTGAGCTTGAGGCCATAGCTCTGGCACCAAGCATCTGTTTCTGTAATGCCCTTTTGTAGAGTATCCACATCATTTGGGGATTCAGTAATGGCTCCCAGTTTGCAGTCATCTGAAAACTTTGTTAGCCAGAGTCCCTTAGTGTTGGCCTGTACTTCAGAGAAGTAGATGCCAAACATGAGCGGTCCCAGAACTGAACCCTGAGGTACTCCACTTCTCACTTGTCTAGAGCTGGATTTGGAGTCGGCTACTTTTACAGTGTGGGTTCTGTCAGTAAGCCAGTTGCAACCCATTGAGTGACGTGGGGATTAATTTCCAGTTTAGCAAGTCTGTCTATGATTCCAGAGTGGGGGATGGTGTCAAATGCCTTGGCGAGGTCCAAATAGGCTGTGTGGACCGCCTTACCCTCATCCATGATTCTGGAGATTGATTTGAAGAAGTCAATCAGGTTCAGGAGACAAGATCGGCCCTTCACGAACCCAAACTGGGTGGGGTCCAGTGTTTGAAGGTTGCCAATGTCTTTGTTTATAAGTTCCATGATAATGCATTCCACACCCTTGCAGATCAGGCTTGTCAGACTGATGGGGCGGTAGTTCCCAGGATCCAAGGTGTATCCCCCCTTGTGGAGTGGGATAATTTAGCTGTGCGCCACTCAGTGGGCACGAAGCCTGAGGTGACACTATGATTAAACATGACACTTAGGTGAGGTGCAAGTTCATTTTGGAGTTCATGTAGTACACAGCGCGGGATGTCATCTGGTCCCATGGATGCTGTATTCTTAGCTTTGGAAAGTGCGTTTTTTACATGTGTGGCCATTATTGCTGGAATTTGGCAATCTTCCGGTATTGAGATGGGCCATTTAGGGGGTGAGAGAGGGGTGACATTGGCACTGAATTGATCTGCCAGGATACGGACAATATCCTTGGGATCAGTATATTTAATGCAATTCTGTTGTAGCTCAGAGCAGATCTGAGCATTGTCATTTAGATTCTTGACATAGTTATAGAATGCCTTGTGGTTGTCTTTGGAATCTTTGGCAATTTTATTTTCGTAACTAGCTTTGGAGGATTTTATGAGGGATCTCAGCTTCTTACTGAGGCTGGTAATGGAGTTTTTTGCATCCTGGGATTTTCCTCTTTTCTGCAACAGTTTGTTCCTTTTGTTGTAAAGTTTGTTTATGACAGAGGACCACCAGATTGGCTTCCTTTTTTTGGAGGAGTGCATCTTGGTTCTATTTGGGATGGCACGATTTATGCATGAGTGGATGTACTCGCACAGTGCCTTAGTGTAAGATTCAGCAGTCGAACTTTCAGTTCTCGTCTGCATGGGTGTCATGAAGTTTGTCACTTCTGACTTGAGTAGCATGAAGTTGGCTATGGAGAAGATTTTTATGGAGGTTTTCTTACTGGGGGGTGGGGGTGGGATGTGGATGTTAAGGGTGATTAGCTTATGGTTAGACCTGACCCACAAGGGGGTGACCATAGGTGTGGAGCATCGATTTCCCATGTTTGTAATGACCAGGTCTAGGAGATTGGAGCCCCTGTTGGGATTATGGATTAGTTGATCAGGGGCATTGGAATTTATGAATTCCAAGAACCGTTGGGCAAAGGTGTTGGTACATGAGTAGTTTTCACAGTTAATGGCAGGGTAGTTGAAATCACCCAGTATTAGTGTGTTTGGCTGTATCTTAATATTTTCCAGTATGTTTAGAAAGGTGTAGTGAGAATCCTGAGGCATGATGGGGAATCTGTAGCAAGTTACAATTTGGATTGCAGTCTTACCTAGTGTTAGTTGCACCTGGAGAATTTCAGACACATTGTGTTGGGCAACTAGCCTGGTGGTGTGAATATCCTTGGTGAATATGGACACTCCTCCACTTTTACTGTTTCGGTCCTGGTTTGGTGGCTGAAAAGTGTGGTAAGAGTTGTGGCCTGGTATTGCACGGGTGCTCTTTGGAGCCTTGAACCAGGTCTCAGTTACTGCAGAGATATCAATGTTCTCCATTTTTGAGAGTGCCTCGAGAGAGTGCATTTTGAGGTTTAGACTTCTATAATAGGAAGGGAAATGGATTGGAGCAGGGTAACTGGCAGCATCACAAATGCTGTACTACATGCTGTAAGATTGTTTTATATTCTTTAATGGGGCAGAGTTACTGACACCAAGTGTATCTGTTAGCTGCCACTTCCTGGCTAACTGCTGCAAGATTATAGCACTATCCTATCGCTGAAGGCATGGCACACTGCTGACAGAAACCCTCCCTCCCTCACTCCTGAAGTGGACAAGATAAAAAGCCACTCCTTTTCACTCCTTCTGCCTGACTATTCCGGTATCTTATCTCTTAACTGTCCAGATTTTCACAGAATGTCCAGATTTTAGCCTCATATTTTTGGTCTGTCTCTTGTAAAATATCTGGTTTTCTGGCAAATCACTGAGATTTGAAGTCACTAAATAATTATGTACATTTGAGTTTCAGACTTCAGATCCCTCAGATAATGCACACAAATCATTTTATTCTAGAAATATTTAAAATATGTCCCTATTTTTGGGGTTTTGTTCTCCCATAATTTTTGGGTTTGTCCATATTTCTTCAACTAAGGGGTATGTGCATTACCGAAGCTGCTAACTGAATTTGAGGCATCTGATTCACAGGCAGGATACCATCCTCCTAAGTCATAGTGCCAGGTAGGGAGTAAAATGTCTGAATATTTCAAAGATTAAAATGTCAGAATGGTGGATCGGTAATATGGAATAAAGGCGTGTGACAGGATGCACTGCATAGGGAAGTTTTGGGGGAATAACAGTACTGTCAATCAAATCAAATGTTAAACAAGTAATAACAGGTCTTTATGCATTTTTTGTCTTTTATGTTATTTTCATTATTAACTGACTGATAAATTGCCATAATCAGCAGATTTTTAAAACTAAATCTCATTTACTACTATATGTTTATGGCAGGAACATATATTCCTTGCTGTGTAGTTTTTAAATAGTTATTACATTGCCTGCATATGGAAAAATACCAGCATTATAGCATTCTCTTTTACAGGAAGCCTGCCTAATTTATAAACGTAAGCAAACTTTCATTTGAGAATTCTGGCTTTCTCAATTCCCTTTTCTTCCTCTCTGTCTGCTCCAGTAAACACAGCATAAAATAGATATTTGTCTGAAGCTACTGATCCATGCTAAGCATAACTCTGAAAGCAATGATACATAAAAAGATGTATCTACAATAAACCTAATTGTCCTTTAAAGCCTGTGTCTGACCTTTCGACTAAGCTGTTGACCTTCTGCCTAAGACCTCATTTTATTATGTTCACTTAAAATGTGTTCGTTTGTCCGTAGCTTCATATATAGTTTAATACTGAGAAACTCAGTGTTCTGTTACATATGTCTAAGTCATACTTGTCTAAGCCTACATTTTGTTTAAAAAAAAAAAATCATAGTTTTACAGTTAGGCTATGAACTAGTGTATTTCTTAAACTTTGGTCAGCATTGCATACTCATAATGCCTAAAAGAGATTTATACTTACTAAATAATTGCTAAATGTACCCAGTAGATGAAACAAAGCCATACAAACATGTGGAAATGTAGCTAAAGAGCATAATTAAAGGTATGCATGAATGGACAGTACTGTGTGGAAGTGTATGGAGCTGGTGAGGCAGCAGTGTGGAATGTATAGAATAAAGATGTATTCACAAGCAGTGATGCATAAGTACACACACACACACACACACACACACACACACACACACACACACACACACACACACACACACACACACACACACGCACACACACATATATTTTGTATAGAATAAAGATGTATGCATAAGCAGTAGTGCATAAACACATGCACACACACACACACACACACACACACACACACACACACACACACACACACACACACACAGATATATATTGTATAGAGCAGTATTTTTTGTAAGTTACAAGGTCTGTTGAAGGAAGATGGGCTGGATAAATCTGTTTTTAACATTTTACATTGTCTTGCCCTCACCTTCATGAGTCATAAATTCAGGAACAAATTGCTTTGCTGTGTTTTGGCAAAATCACATGACAATGCCGCTATGCTGCTTATATTTTTTAACTGAAAAATGTTTTTTCAGAAACAGCAGCCATCCATATACTGGCTCAGAATAATGCAGAAATCTGGGTGAAAGACAAGCGGGATCAAGCTTTCTGGTCTTGGAAACTGCTTATTCAGCAAGGAGAACAGGGCTCATGCATAATTTTGCAAACTCAGCGGGACACTGGTGCAGCTTTTATCCAAGTCTGACAGCCTTTCTGCATGTCAATAACTTAAACTACATTGACACTGTACATGTGATGTGTTTCCTGAAATGTGTGCCAATATAAATAATGTTAATATTTAAAATACTTAGTGTCCTCCTCCACTAGCTGTGGTACAGATTTCTGGTGTTATGTGGGCTTTTTTCCCATCACTTGCATGGACAATCACTGTACACTAGGATAAGACTTCAAATAAGAGATTTAGCATTCAGTGCTACATCAAACATTTCTCACAAGGGGCAAGATGTTCAGCATTCAGAGGTTGAGATGGTGGCCTAATGGTTAAGGTACTTGCCTTGGAAATACAAGGTGTGGAATTTGAGTCTTGCAAGGGGTAATTGGCTAGGTTTGCAAGGGGAATTAGTTTAGTACTAGCCTATGAACTATTCTTTTCTGGCTGCTTCTGCTAGTCAAGGATTTCCTAAACAAAATAATGGTATACTGTTAGTTTCAGTGTACTAATTTTGGATGGCAGGGCATTTTTATTTACTGATATAGTGTCGGCTTCATTCTTCTAATGATATTGTGTTATATTCTGAAATGCAGAAAGGTATTTGTACTTCAGAATGGAATGGATGGAGTTGATCTGGCACTTTGGGGGGGGTGTGACTGTTGGTATTGTTTGCTGACTTTATCTTCTTTGGCGGGTTGTTGGAGTTTTGTCAGGCTGGTTGCTTAACTATAAATTTGACAGGCTGATTGCTTAACTATAAAAAATATGATCAGCTAACATCAGCTGTATTTTCCCCTTTTGTTTGTTTGTTCTGGGAGAAAGCAGCAATCTAAGGGAGGGGGAGAGAAAGCAGATTACTTTCCTGTTCCAGACCCTGGAGGCAAAAGAAATGTGTCCTGTGAAGTTATTGTGACTGGACTGTTAGCTATGTGACTAACCTGAAGATGGTATACAGACTAATAAAGGATCCCAGACACTGCTTACCACTTCTTTTTATCATTTATTGCACACATTACTGTAAAAAAAATTCAAAAGTAGAGATGCACCAATTAAAGATGAGGTTGGCCTATGTCTGTAGATGCATTTTCAGACTACCAGTAACAAAATCAGCATAGGAAAAAAAAAAAACAAATATGCAAAGAACTAATGTATGCATAGCAATTTGAGGCATAACATCATTTATTTCTAAGAAATATGTGATGTTTTTCCGACACACTAACTACTGAATGTATATAAAGAAAAGATTTATACAAAACTATTTTTGCATAAATAGAGTTATAAAAAACAATATAATTTTTCCATACAAACAATTTATATAAAATATCATAGATTAATTTTTCCCACAACATAATTTTACTGATGTATACAAATAATTTACTTAAATTCACTATATTCCCAGCCCCATGGGATAGAGACATGAAACCTGACTGCAACCCTGATGATTCCTGTTCAGCTAGTGACACAGGCACTGGATGGATTGGGAAGATGGGAGTGAATGGCTGATGCCACCTCGTCCATCCCAGGAGGAGGGAAATGGCAATGGTTACCACTTGGGTGATGCCTAGATGAAGGATTATGTTTTGGGCACTTATGATGAATGATCCTATTGAGCACATGCTGCTAGCAGTATATCATACACACGTGAGTCATGTATGTATGCATACATGACACCCATGTCATGCATTAACCATGGAGCTCAAGGGAGCTGCTTTGGGTACTGGGGCTGACTCTTACATCTTTTGGGGGAAGCTGGCATGATAGTGATCGTATAGAGGAAAGAGGGGTATAAGCATAAATATGCAAGCATTTGCTGATTTTACAAGGAAATTAGTCATGCAGTGGGATTTGGGCTGATAAAATAATTTAAATATGGTGGTTTAGGCATAACAACAGTTTACCTAACATAACTCCAGTACATTTTTATGATAAAAAACAATTTGTGGTTTCACAGTAAAACAACTAAGGCAATATGGGTCTGAGTGCCAAAATAATTTGCATGCAGCAGTTTTGGCAGGAAGTTTCTTTAAGACAGCATTAGTAATTCTGTTCTACTTGATAAATTAATTACTGAATTTGCAAGAAAATGACTGATGTGCAACTATAGGAATCAAACTGATTAATAAACAGTTTATTTTATTTATCAGGAGAGTCTGACTGGGAAGAACCCATTTTCAATGTAGGACCACAGACAACAAAGACAATACAATACAACACTTAAATATACAATTTGGACATTTGCACATTATAGTCAAGGTAGGTAGAATACATTACATTGAAGGTAGATAGGATATGAAACTTCAACAGTTCACAAAAGAGTCATAGTTTTTACAAATATTTATTTTTGAATTGGTGAGTACTGGGTAGAGTAAAGAATATGTGAGGTGTAAGGTGAGGGATAGGAGAAGTGAGCAAGATTCAGTGATGGGTAGTTGGGAAGGTCTTCCTGTTTGTTGTTAGGGGGGGTTCTAGATAGAAGTTTGGGGTCTATATTAGTGAATGGTAGTAAAAGGTGAAAGAGTATGTATGAGAGTGTATGTGTAATGATTTGTAACAGAGGTGTGAGGTTGTGGGGATACGGGGTGGGATAAGATGAAGATTAAGGAGAGGTTAAAGTTGAGAGGAAGATTTAAGTATTGTTATGGGAGGTCTTACAGAAGGATGGGATGCAAAGGAGCTAGATTGTTGTTAGTAGAAAGATTGTTGCAATTTGATAGTGAATAATTATAACTGAACTAGCTGTGGTTGGAACAAGAACATGGCCATCTATTTTTGAGATGTTGTTTAAGTTGAGTTTTGAAGGATGATAGTTTGCAGGAATAATAGGAAAAGGGGCAGAATTCCAGATTTTTGAGCTGTAGTTGTCTTGACCTTGGCATTCAGAATAAAACCCTTGCATACAGTGACCAACACTATAAAAGGACCACAAAGAGTTATTTTTGGAATAGGAATGATTTCCCCTACCCCACCTCACTGTGCTATATATTGCAGATCTGGAAACCCCCTTTCACCAGACACTGTCCAGCTTATCCTATTAGATCAAGAACACTCCTGATGGGAGGAGACGGTTAAAAAAGATTCTGATTTAGCTGTCAGTCAGTGCAGATGACTAACTTTTGAGCTGTTAATGACCTGCTTCTGTTAGTCCAAGATTTGATTACTTTAGCCTCAGTGGCTTACTGTGTGACTCTGAGCAAGTCACTTTACCAGACAGTGCTCTGGGAAATTAGCCTAGGTTCCTCAATGGTCTCCTGGACCTCTTGTCTGGTAACTAACTGTGACTCCAAAAATAAAGTAACTACAGCTCCTGTTAGATAGAAGTTTGCATTTACATGCCCATTAACATGAGCTGTACATTTGTGTTTTGTTTATAACTGAATTTGTTTTGAGAGAACTTGGGCAGAACAGATATGTTAGTGGAATTCTGATGCAGGAAGGTTTGTGAATGAGTTAGATGAACTGCTTCAGTGTACATTATACATAATTCTGTTATAGCTATTCCTTTAAGAGCTGAAGGAGGGCTCCATGGCACTGTCAGTTATGCTTTAAAATACTTTTAATGTATGTAAAATGTGCTAATAATGCTTACTTAAGTATATACCTTGTTTCTCTTGAGATGCTTATTAACGGTGTTTAGTGGTTGACAGATTCCATGCTCACAGACTTGCATTTAATAGAAAATTATATTATATATGTAGAGCACAGCCAGATCACTGTCAAATGGGGTCCTAGGCAGGGTAATGGATGCACCCCCCCTGGCAACACCCCCCAACATTCCAGTGTCCCATTACTTGGCTCTTTCTCCTCAGTTACCATAAACACTGTTCAGTCCTGTCACTGTTAATACTATTTTCTTCTTTACTTTTACAATGATTACAGATATTTGGAATTAATTTAAAACTTTTATTTCAAATTTTATAGCACAAACACTAATTGCTATTTGCTAAACAAAACAACGCAGTCTCATAATGAAAACAGACTTAGCATGAACAGTAAGCTTTTCTGTCCTTGAACATCAGATTTATTGAAGCAGCACTGAAACCCACATTCAAAGAAAATGCCTCTGTCCAGTGGCAGATTAACTTTAGCTTTGAGCTGTTTTCAAACTATAGGCCACTTGCACACATTTTTACGACCATTTATACATGCATGTGTTCTTTGGTTCACTTTTCTGATTGTATTAAATTATATTCCTTGTATAATACAGCAACACTTGTTAGAGTGTGTTTTATGTTTGTAGGTCTGAATATTTTCCAGTAAGCAATGAAATAAAATGTATGAACCAATAATGACAAAACTACCAATTTCAGAATATTTCAACCACAAAAGGCCACTCATCCACCAGCATCAGTCAATATACACAACATCTGCAGAAGTAAATGTCTCTGAATAATTCTACATTAAAGAGACTCATAACTAATGAAGACTGCTGCTGGCAAACAACTTTACATTTCAGTGTTTCATGTACAAATTCAGTGTCTGCTACCATTGAAAAATAAATTATCCCTGTTACAATTTAAAAAAATTGGTAATATTACAATAAGGAATGGCTGTCAAATCAGCAACATATCCATAGTTACTATACATTTCATCCAAAGGAGGAGATACTCAGGAGTGCAGCACCTCCATCCCCCTTAAAGGGCACTACAATCTACATCCATCAGTGCTCCATCTACATGGTGTGGGAGTAGAACCCACATCCATCCTCATGAAAGGCAGATATGCTGCTTGTTGAATTACTAAGAAAGCTTTCAAATTTTATAGCACAAAAGCTGATGGTGGCTGTTTGCTAAACAAAACAGTTACACATTGAAAACAGACTTACCATGTGAAACAGTAAATTCTTCCCTTGAAATTTAACATTCAATGAAAATGCACAGAAACTAAAATGCAGTGGATCTCAACATTCTTTGAAAATACAGTGTGACTCAACATTCTTTGAAAATGCACAGAAATGCAAAAGTCCTTAAAAATTAACTGAAACTGAAAAGTCCTTAACATGCATTTGTTTAGTTGGTGTAGAGAATTCAGGCTCTAGTCTCTTGTACTCAAGGTACAGTGCTTGAGACTGAGTAAATTCACCAACCTGACATCCCTAACTGGGGTATTACATGCACACCCCATTCATGGCACTTGCTGTTTTGACAGGCTCATTGAGGTAGTTCAGTCCTGCTCCATACTGGCCATCAAATCTCCTGCTTTGGTAGTTCAGACCTCTGCCCCATTCTGGACATCAAATCTTGCACTCTGTAGGCTGCTGGCATGGCATGTTGTATGTTAGGGTGCTTAACTTTCTCCTAGATATTTCTGGGGTTTTCTTTTTTCTTTTTTTGTAACTAAGATCTCCTGCTTGATCCTAAAGCCATCCAGATTTACAGACATCTTCAACATATGTCTTCAGACTTTTTATTTAAAAACAATTTTCTTTTTATCAAGCCAACACCAGGCCCTCAGGCAAACATGGGCCCAAGGCAACTGCCTAGGTCACCTAGTGCTTGATCTGGCTTTGATGTAGACATAATCTTTCTTATTAACAAACGTTCAGTAATGTGTGTGATTTATTTAGTTATGGTCATAAAACCAGGTATATTATTCTACTGTAAGGCTTTGTCATGACATATTCTTCCAGTTACATAGGTTGGTAAATAAGGCTTTGTCATGACATATGCTTCCAGTTATGTAGGCTGGTAATTATTCTGTTATAAGGCTTTGTCATGACATAGTCTGCAAATTATGTCACCTGGTAATTATCCAACTGTAAGGCTTTGTCATGATATATTCTGCCTATTATGTAGGCTGGTACTTAAGTTATCTTATTTATTCCTGAGTGAAAGTAGGTTAATTAATCCAGTTTCTTCCCAATGTCTCCTAAACAAGAAATCCACTTGCTTCTTCAGAGCTGTTGTCCAATATGCTCTACTGAAAACACACTTCATAAAAGTTGTAATATCTAATAAATGATATAAGTTGAAAAAATGTAAAACATGAAAGGCAGTTGCAATACAATACTGGTATGAGTATTAAATGTGTGTAGGTAGATGTTGATTTTAGATTGTAGATCTATGAAAGGAGAATGTTAAGGTCAAACAAAGGGTTATATCTCTGTGAATGTGCAAGATAGAGCCAAAATAGAGAGAGTATTGCTTACCTGTTTTGAGATCTCCCCACTGATGTATAACAAGATGAGGTAGCATACCTTTGTTTTGTGAAAGGAAATTTCAGAATCTATGCAAATGTTGCATAAAATACTTCACAATATTTCAAAGCAATGTTAATCTACAAAACTGTGCATATTAGATGGCAGGCATCAGTAGTAATATTGTGTTTCAGAATGTTTTGTATATGATGAGGTATGAGGGGGTGGGAGGATGGCAGAATGGTTAAGGTGCTCACCTTGCAGACACAAAATGCAGCGTTTGATTCTCACATGGGGTAATTAGCTAGGCCTAAAATGGCCCACAAGGACAATCAACCTAGTACTAATCTATGAACCTATGATGACACAGTCTGTCCACCTGTAAGTTGCATAACTATTATAAGATCAATGCAGCAGTGAAAATATTGCCAGTAGTCATAACTCCTTTACCAAACCAGCATTTATAGCTCATAATGCTTTCGCAATATCCACTGTGATCTAATGCCATTAATTTCCTAACACCACTGTTGCATACACTACCTCAGCATGACAGTATCACAATCTGTTTTTGTATTTTTCATATAAAGATGGAGATTATTTTTCATCATTTTTTGCAAACACTTCATAGTAACTCCATGTCTGTATATCGCATGTTGACTGTTTCACACTGCATGCTTAGCAGACCATGTCAGCTTGTAGACGCAACCTTTCTGCGTTAGTTTTAAGTATCTGTACTGGCACTTCAGAAATTAGACTTTGAATATACCATTGAGTATACTTGTCTCAGGAGGATAGAACTGTCTCATGTAAAGATAAATATACTCTTTCTGGATGCACAGGAACTCTGCCTTGCTGATAAATATACTCTTCTAGGACACAATGAGTTAGATTTATAAGGACCAACTGTGGCTGAAAGTGAGTAGTATGTTTTGATATCAGAGTCCATGAAAACTGAACCTTAAAATGATAAAGAAAATATATATATGAATGTGGTTCATAGTGAAAGGATTGGGTTATCTTAAACCAGTTTGACAAAATAATATTGATTCAACCAAGTGACTTTCATGTTGCTGGAGAAAAATCTAATTTTAACTTTAATTTTAAGTTAAGCAACTTGTAAGATAATGAGTGTTGTTTATATTGCTAAGTATGCAAATAGGGATTATTATATTTGTAAATTAAAAAAAAATAAGGGCAAATAATGAGAGTGAAAGGGATTACTTGCCCCCATATGAAAGCTTAGTTTTGATTGAACATAAGCTCTGCTCATATTATATGTCTGGAGTGTACATTTTTTTAAAATATGAAAGGTTGTTTCAGAAAAAAAAACCCACAGGACTATTGTTTGCACTGGGTCTGAAATCGCTGAGACTACATTGCCAAAACCAGATTTTAACGAATGATTGGATTGGCGAAATTTTACCTAGGGTAAGTATCCAGTCACCCAAAATTAAAAAAAAAACCCCACACCGCACTATCCCTGACCCACCCAAGTGGGAGCTGCAGCCCTCAACCCCCCACCCCCTAAGTAAATATACCAATTCCGAGATCGCACTACAGCGGCAGAAAGCACCCAGCCAAGAACTGAACCAGGAAACCTTTTGCTGTGAGGTGACAATGCTAACTGCTGCACCACTGCGCCATTAGTTTGAAAAATGGTCATCATCACATCCCTGTTCATCCAGACTTCAGGCATTTCTTAAGGTTTTGTGCAATTATCTTGCATTATCAATTCTCTGCCTTACCATTTGGACTATCCACTGTATTAAGAGTGTTCACAAAGTGTCTAGCTCCAGATATAGCTTATTGGAGGCTAGACGCTATCCACATTTTCCATATTTAGATGACTTGCTTATCTTTGAATAGTCTTTTTCAAAGTGTCATGAGTCTCTCACTTGGGAGAGAAATCTCTTACACAAGCTGGGATTCCAAGAAAATGTTCAATGGTCTTTTTTTTCCCCTTCACACACAACTGTGTTCCTGGAGTGTTGGCTTGACACCTTAGTTCAAAAAGCTTTTCTTCCGCCGGAAACATAGATTTATATATAAAGTAGTTTCTAAGGTTTGCCATTCAGCCTTTGGTCACTGTGAGGGAATACCACAAAATTTTGCCTGGAAGCTTTGGAAGCTGGCTGGCTATTTTATACTATGCAGGATATAACCCATATAGCTTAGGCTATTGCAGCAGTGATCATTCAAACATCTACTGTTAAGGTAACGTTTACCTACACGACAGTCGTTTCTTTGTCTAAATGGATCTGTGGATAGAACTATTCACAGAGCAAATATTGAAGGTTGGGAGGGTGGCTTAATGGTTAAGGTGTTTGCCTTACAAACACAAAGTACAGGGTTTGAATCTTACAAGGGATAATTGGCAAGGCTTGAAATGCTCACAAGGGCAGTTGTCCTAGTACTAATCTAGGAACCTAAGAAGAGCTATGAGAATGGCCATCTCATAATTTTGGAATATAGGAATGCTCAGTTGCAGGGACTCAGTCTCCTTCCAGCTTACGTTGATGAACAGAACTTTGAAAAGCAGATTACCCTTTTTCTGTTAACACTGTGCATGTATGAAAGTCAGTTTTAAAAGTAAAGGAAATGCTCAAAAAATCAGCAGACATAGCAATAGTATTATGGTAGATACTGCAAAGGACTAAAAATAAAACACAAAGAAACTAGTGTTCTTAAAACTTCACAGATGAGCGCAGTCACAATAATTTCCAAAAATCATGAAACCCAGGTAGTGTTCCAAAGCAATAAGCCTTTATTCATCATAGACAAGTGATCCTCATTTCATGACCTTTAGAAATTATTGTGACTTACTGTAGGTCATCAACAAAGTTTTAAGACCCACTAGTTTCTCGTTTTTTTTATTTTTTCCTCAACACTCATGGAGGTAAGGTTGGAACTAGACAGATTCCTGTGCTTGTTCATTTTTTTATACTGCAAAAGACTACCACACTTACTGGTTGAAGACAAAGTAAGAAAACAAAGGACACAGGAAGATCCACAGCATAATACTGAAGTTTTTTTTTTTTTATTTTTATTTTTATTTTATTTTATTTTACATTTGTTGACTGGGATAGTCTGACTGGATGCATGTCCATTTTCAGCGGAGGCCTGGGGAGAAAAGCTCCAAACTTGCAAACAGATAAAGATTTTTTATTTATTTATTTATTTTACATTTGTTGATCGGGATAGTCCGACTAGATGCATGTCCATTTTCAGCGGAGGCCCGGGGAGAAAAGCTCCAAGGGTAAGCAGATACAGCATTACATAATACCAGCATTACATATTACAAACAGACTCTTTACAGAGATTGCATAAGTAAGCAAGTTAAACAAGTTCCACAGGTTACAGTTAATCCTGAGCACAAGTCAGGATTAAATTAAATTACACAGTAAACTGGTTAACAGATTTTTACACATTCTAGAGAGAGTTAGCCAGGCTTGATACATTGACATAGCCAGTTAAGTGACAAATGTTGTTTGAGTCTAGTTTTAAATTGACCTAAGGTGGAAAGTAAGGTAATATCAGCTGGAAGAGAGTTCCAGGATCTACTTACAGAGTTTGCAAAGAGAGAATCACCGGCTGTGTTATTAATTTTGCTAGTCTGAATTAGTAGTTTGTTAGAGGATCGAAGCGGTCTAGGATTGTTATAGGGGGTGATAATATTTTTAAGTGGAGGAATATTGTCCGGATTATGGAGGATCTTATAGGCCATAATCAGTTGGTTATACTGGATTAGGCTGGGTAGTTCAAGCCAACCAAGCTGATTTAGATTGATGCAATGATGTGTCCTAAAAGGCAGCCCAGTGGCAAACCTGGCAATGTGGTTGTAGCAAATTGAGAGTTTGTTAAGGACAGTCTTGTTCAAATTTGAGAGTAGAGGGGATGCATACAGAAGGGTTGAAAGAAGGTGAGAGCAAGCTATGGCAATTTTAGCTGGAGGGGTTTGGAAGGCTTTTATTCTGTAAAGTGACCCTAGTTTTTTATTGATGGTTCTGATAGTTTGGTTAACATGTAGGTCAAATTTTAGATTATTGTCTATGATGACACCTAATTGTTTTGTAGATGGGTCAGGGGAGATTATTGTGCCGTCATTTGATTTTATGGTAAAGGTGAAAGCGGTAGACCTACGTGTTGGGGAAAATAACAGCATTTTAGTTTTTTTGGGATTTAGGATCAGACGATGTTCAGAAAGCCAGTTTTCTATTGTATTAAAGGTGGTCTGGGTAGCTGACCATAACTCTACTGGAGATGTGGCTGAGCAAATCAGAGTAGAGTCATCAGCATATTGGATACAGCTGACTTTTGGGATGACAGTATAAAGGTCGTTAATGAAGATGGAGAACAGCAAGGGCCCTAGTATAGAGCCTTGTGGTACTCTGAGGGTGTTAGGTAGAAGGTTAGAGAGTTTGTTCTGCCAGAGGACAGCCTGCTGTCGACCATTCAGGTAGATTGAAACCATTGGAGGGCTCCAGTATCTAGACAGAATGTTTGCAGGGTGTGGATTAAAAGTTGGTGATCAACCATATCGAATGCCTTGGAAAGATCCAAAAAGAGGGCTGAGGATATATAATTATTGTTGCGATTATGGTTTATGGTGTTAGTAAAGGCTAGGAGGGCTGAAGTAGTGCTGTGATGAGGACGGAAGCCATGCTGAGTGTCTGCCCTAAGGCGATTTTGGATTAGGTGGTGCATGAGTTGTCTATAAATACATTTTTCCATAATCTTTACAAGTGGAGAGAGTATAGCTATTGGCCTATAATTGGAGAATTCAGTAGAGCTAAAGATAAGCAAGTTACAGTATATGCAAAAACATATTGTATTAACATACAACTTACCGTCTCACATTTCAACCTATGAAGAATACAGTTTATATTCAGAAATATATACAAATATGTTACACTTTCCTTTATCAAACCTATAGGTGCAGCCATACACAGAGTATCTGCAAATCTGCAAAGATGTTACAGTTTTTCATTTCAAACCTTTTAGTGTAAGAGGTAAATCGCTGTGAATAAAAATTGCAGGGATATGGAAGTAGATGAGGCTTTAATTAGGGTTAGAGCAAGGACATAACTGCTGAGTTTTAAAATACTGAGTTAGATTTTTTTTTTAACTGATTAAGGGAGGGGTTCAAAGTAAGGTCAGATGGGAGCGAATTCCAGGTTTTGCCTACTGAATTTGCAAACAAAGATTTTCCAGATAGGTTGTTAGCTTTAACAGATTGAACCAAAAGTTTTGCAGTGGAACAAAGTGTCCTAGCATTTTTGTAGGGATGGATAATGTTTTTAAGGGAGGGTGTTTTTTCTGGATGGTTAATAACCTTGAGTGCTACAGTAAGTTGATTATATTGAACTAGTCTGGGGAGTTCTAGCCATCCTAAGAGGTTTAGGTTTTGACAATGGTGTGTCCTGTTGGGAGTTCCTGTGGCAAACCTGGCAGTTTCATTGTAGCATCTAGAGAGTTTGCTGAGATCAGTCTTGTTCAAGTTAATGAGTACTGGCGAGGCATAGAGTAGAGTTGAAAGCAGATAGGTACGGGCAATGGCAGTCCTAGCTACAGGGGTGAGAAAAGGTTTGTTTTTGTGTAGGGAGCCAAGTTTTTTATTAACAGTTTTAATAGTTTGGTTTATGTGCATATCATATTTGAGGTAGTTGTCTATTATAACACCCAGGTGTTTGGTATATCTATCTGGTGAGAATATGGTCCCATTGTTAGATTTTATAGTAAATGAAGGTTGAGAGGATTTACACGTAGGGGAGAAGAGCAATAGCTTTGTTTTATTAGGGTTTAATATCAGCTGTTGATTAGTGATCCAGTTTTTCACTGTATTAAAGGTTTTCTGTGTTAAACTAAAGAGATCTGTAAGGGTAGAGGTTGAGCAAATCAGGGTGGAGTCATTGACATATTGTATACGGGTTGCATCTGGGATTACAGTGTGGAGGTCATTGATAAAGAGGGAGAGAAGAAGGGGACCTAATATGGAGCCTTGAGGGATACCAAGGGTAACGGGGAGAAGGGTGGAGAGTTTGTCCTGCCAAAGGACAGCCTGCTGTCTTCCACTAAGATAAGATTGAAACCATCATATGGCATGGTTGTTTAGGGATATTTTATTTATTCTAAGTAAGAGTAGCTGGTGGTTAACCATGTCAAAGGGCTTGGAATTATCGAGAAACAGGGTAGAAGATATATTTTGTTGTTGTTACTGTTGGAATTTTTTGACATTAGAAAAAGAGAGGTGGGCTGAGGTGGTACTGTGCTGTGGTCTAAATCCATGCTGGGAGTTGGCCAGAAGATTATGTTGAATAAGGTAGTGTAAGAGTTGTTTATGGATACACTTTTCCATAATTTTAGTCAGAGGGGAAAGGATAGTTATTGGTCTATAGTTTGACAGCTCAATGGAGCTGCCTCCTTTGTGGAGTGGTATGACATGTGATATTTTCCAGATAGAGGGGATAGAGGCTTCAGTTATGGTTCTATTTATCAAAATAGACAGGGCATGCTATAACATCAGCAGCTTTTTACAGGTAGTCTGCAGGGAGGATGTCAGTTGAAAGGGTGGTTGGTTTGAGTTTTTTAATTAGGGCTCTAATGGTTGAAATCAGAACTTTTTGGAAGCTAAATGAGAGAATGTCACTGGGATTAGGGGTTTCACTGTTAGGACAAGTGGGTTTAAGTTTGCAAGCAAGGGCCTGGATGGTTTCTGTAAAGAAACTGTTGGTGTTGGCAATGGACTCTGGCGATATTTGGGTTGGTGCTGAGGGGGTTGGAGTTGTGGATTCTCCTGGGTGGAGGAGTTTGTTAATACCTGTCCAGAACTTCTGTGGCTTGTTGTGGTGTTTCTGCTGTAGATGGCAGAAATAGTTTTTGTTTGTCTAGTAATATGGATTTTTTTGTATCATTCCTATATTGTCGAAACCTCAGCTGTGACAAACCCAAGTCATCTCCCTCAAAGTAACTATGACTCTTGAATGGGGCCAGTAATGAGACAGAGGTACCTGAGGACATTATTATATTGATGCTGAGGAGTAGGACCTAGATTCCCACCTTCTTGTGTGCAACCATTCATGTCTGATGGACAGGTGTGCAGTAGACTTGCTGGTATATTGTACCATCTTTGCAGCTATTTAGCCAATGCACTGCCTCCATTGGTGATCTGAGATGGGATGCTCCCAAACGTGTTCTCCACCCCTAGGTTGATGAAACCCATAACACCCCCGTCAGTGCTTCAGCTACCCAAGCTGCTAATCAAACCTGGGTAACATGGGCCATAGTCAGGACTTTACCCCTGTATATAGCATGGGGCTGGCTAACCTGACACTGATGTTGTTAGTAAAGTAACTAAATCAACATCTCATGCAGCTCAGAGTGAATATGTTAAGGTGTATAAAAGAAACTGCAGACATTTCTATGTGACAAATAAGATAAAGATGTCAAAGTTAAAGCATTTGACGAAAACACAGAAGAGTCGCAACTCTTTTGTTACAGAAAAAAACATGAGACTGTGAAAACTGTGATGGTTAAGAAATGCATACAGAGAATTGCTAAAGTTATATTTCGAAATGAGGCTGCAGGTTAGCAAGAACTGTCCTAAACACAAGACCTCATGTCCAGTGTAAGTAGTCTTACTTAATTCTCAGTTATAGATGATCACTAAAATAACCAGAATGATGTATGGACTGTTGGAAAGATAAAAAAGATTTAAAGGACTAAGCAGTATTGGGTATTGACATGTATTTTTAAGATATAAAAAAATAGACTTTGTGGAGGGTAGATGTACTAATGTTATCTATTAAACCTTCGCACATTATAGGTACAAAGTACTAAACCATTTAATCATTTTTAATTTACTATGATGATGATGATGATTATTATTATTATTATTATTATTATTATTATTATTGTTATTATTATTATTATTACTACTGCTATTTTGGTATCCCATCCATTTTTGGTCATCTTTAGTTTTTAAGTATTGAAAGGTGTGGAGGAAGTACTATGCAGACAGAAGTAATGATGACTGGCTGTGTAGACTGGGCAGAAATTAGAATAAACTGGGAGAAGAATTAATTGGATAAACATAGCAGCTACAATAATGTTGCATGTATAGAGTGGCACAGGAACATCTCTAAGACTTTTTTTCAGTTGAAATTTGCAATTTCTTCCATGATGCCTTAATAAATGGAGTTTTGTAGAAAAGCATTGTACAGATGTTTTGGTATTTCTTTCAGGTTCTATCTGGTTGAGTTTTGCTGTTTTTCTTCCACTTTATGTGGTACCTAGACCAAGGTGAATACATACAAGATATTTGAGAAGTTGAATGTTTCAGTGTATAACTAAATTCTGCACTTATTAGTCTGATAATAACAAACGAAGGTACAATTTATCTGCATTATGGCAATATGGCTATTGAAGGTATGTGTTTAATTTTGCATTTAAGAACCAGTAGACTGAAACACATATTTATTCAATGGAGATATCTATATCTCCAAGATTAATTTCATAAATAAAGGCTTACAATAACTTTTCACTAAAAAAAAAAAAAAAAAATCATAATCTCATAGAAACTAAATGCCACAATTTGATGTTCCAGTAGCACAGTGGTGTAAAATGCAATCACTGGGCTCCTCTCCAATAGTCAGATACCCAGTGAAAAGGCAATTTCCTGCTTCTGCTTCCATACTACTGACTTGTGACACTCTTGACTGGTTAGAAGTTTCAAGACTAAACTCTTGACAGACCCAGCAGAAATTTTTTAGAAGCTGTTTGCTCAGGAAGTACTAGTTATTACATATAGAACTCATACCATATGGTGAACCACTTATGAATTTTTATTCTGTCTTCTTCAAAATGATTTAAACTTCTTTTTAAAATAAGTTTTGTCAGTTTAACCTTCTTTCTCCAGGGCAGCCAGACACATAGCTGATGTGTCTACTTTAATGAAGTCAGATGTATTTGCATGAGCACATAGCCTCCAGTGTTATCATTTGAATTTCTTTTCTTAAAAAATCTTCTTGGTCTGTATGGTGTCTCATGCTACAAGCATTTGCCACTATATCTGCTGTAATACTGAAGAGGTTTGGGGTTCACATTGTTTGTGTGGAAATTCAGTGATTTTGATTGCCTTATATGTTGGAGTAATGCAAGTGGTGATGAGAAAATGTATTTATAAGGAACGCAAAATATAAGGGAAAAGACATGTACAGCTTTAAGTATTGGATGTACTTTTTTTGAAGACAGAAAGAGTGAAGCTGAAAAAGAAATAATAATATTTTTGTTAAGTAACTTTTCAGTTTATTTTAAGAAGAAAATAAATCAAGACTTAGTGTATAGCTATAGTAAGTAGGTCCAGACTGTGAATAAGCAGGTTATCCAGCTTCAACAAAAGAGAAAAAAACAAACGAGAAAATGTGTTTTGATATTCCTAGCTACCAATGAGTGGTATTAAGTATGAATCACATAGCTAGGTCATATACGATGGTGTAATCAGCAAATGTAGCAGCACTGATGCCTTAAAGCAAGAGGTTCTGTGTTGCTTGCTCTGTTGAGAATGCATGTCTTCCCTGAGTTTGAATTGGCTTTCTTCAGGTACTCCAGTTTCCTCTTTTATGTCAAAGGCATAGCAGGCAGATTTGTGACACTAAATTGCCTATAGATATGTGTTTAGTGTCCATGTCTGTTGTACAAAAGAAAGGCCGGGCAATTTACTTCCATTCTTTAAATGCTTAATAAACTCTATGGATGAGGATGGTAGCTCATAGGGTTGCTATATGATTCAGATGTGACTTAGCTATGGATGGCAGATGCAGATACTAAGAGATTGCAGTGAAAAAAGATGAAGGCGATGCTGAATTTTATACCACTACTGTTAGTATAACCATTGAAGAAAGACAACGTCACCACTCATGCACATGACTGGAGATAATATTTGCTCAATATAGAAGAATATGACAGACTGAGGAGAGACACTTTAGTGTGTTATGGAAAACAGTTGCAACCACTTTTTTTGCTGAAGTGGAATGTAAATTTTGAGCCATAAAAATTAAAAGTGCTGATCAAAAAGAGAATGAGTCCACATACATGATGCACAATGGATAAAGAGCACAAAGAATTATAAATTGTAGCACATTCATGAAAAGATAAAAATGGATGCAATAGATAGCTCAGGAAGTCTCTCAGGCAGTGTCAAACATGAGATGACTTTAAGCAAGCAACAATGCCCAACAGGGTGTGTGTTATTGTGGAAATAACACCTGCCCAGCGGTGTTCTGAGGCCCAGTCTCGCAGGCGGAGGGTCTCTACATCCCTGGAAGGGCATTATTTCTAGAATAACACACAACCTGGAGGGCATTATTGAACTTAGAAAATGGGCAGTCTGTAGTGTTGTACTTTACATACTTATTTATTTTTTATTACTATATTATGTTTTATATATTTTTGATGTAAAGTTGTTCCTCCACCTAATGTTTTAAATTTGCTGCAATATGTAAATGGTGCTGGATGAAGCATTTTACAGCCAAAATATATCATTTTTAAAAAAATGTAGATATTTTTTGGTCCCTTACTTGTAAAATGTGTGTCTTGTTGCCAGTCATTCGGGATTGAGGTCACTAAATAGGTTCATAGGTTCATAGGTTCATACTAGGCTATCTGCCTGAGGGCATTTACAAGCCTAGCCCATCGTTTTGTGGCTTACGCCACCCCTTTAGTATGGGGAACTATACCCATTATTTTGCTGTGCCTCTGTCGAGCAGTGACACTGAGGTAATCCCTGGGGTATATCTGCGATCTCCCATCCATTGGTCAAGATTTCTCTTGAACAAGGCCAGCGAGGTGCTCTGCCTCACATGTACCGGGATTTTGTTCCACAGCATAGGGAGTCTTTGGGTGATGAATCTATCCCTCCAGCACGTCCTATTAATAGCCGTGTCGAGGTTTAAGTCTCCCGCCCTTGTGGCCCTGATGGAACTAGATTTTTTGAGGTGAAGCATATTCATCAAATCTGGGTTTGACATGGCCTTGTATGTTAGGGAAAGGTCACCTCTGAGCAAGCGGTAAGCGACTGAATAGAGCTGGAGTTCTTTCAGTCGGGCAGCATAGGACAGATTTTTGAGACCCTTTATCCTTTTGGTGAGGAACTTTTGTGGCCTCTCCAGCTGCTGCAAGTGTCGGGTCAGATACATTCCGAATGGGGCATTGTACTCAATCATTGGTCTGATGAGTGATGAGTAAAGGGAGACTATGACCTCCCTTGATCTAGATGAGAATCCCTTCATGATAAGGTGGGCAATGTAGAAGGTCTTCCTAACTACTTTAGCTACATGGGTGTCGAATGACAGACTACTATCAACCTGGGTCCCCAGGTCCCTGATAACTTCTTCTGTGCTCAGTGGATTGCCACCTATTTGGTAGCTAGGGGTAACCTTGTTTTTCCCGAAGGGTATGACTATGCATTTTTTGGCATTTAACTTTAGGCCGTGGCTCTGGCACCAGTTATCCGTTTCTGTGAGACCCTTCTGAAGGATATCTGTGTCAGATGTGTTTTCTACTATGGCACCCAGTTTGCAGTCATCTGCAAACTTTGTCAGCCATAACCCTCCTGTGTTTGCTTGTACTTCGGAAAAGTAGATGCCAAACAAGAGTGGGCCCAGGACTGAGCCCTGTGGGACACCACTTGTGACAGGCTTTGAGTCTGACATGGCGCCAGCAACTCTGACCCTGTGGGTTCTGTCACTCAGCCAGTTTGCAACCCATCCTGTGATGTATGGGTTAACATTTAAGCTGATGAGTTTTTCAATGATACCCGAGTGGGGTATTGTATCAAAGGCCTTAGCCAGATCGAGGTAGGCTGTATGGACTGCCTTTCCCTCATCAATGGCTTTGGTGACTGTTTCGAAAAAGTCAACCAAGTTTAAAAGGCATGATCTGCCTTTGACAAAGCCAAACTGGGTTGGATCCAAAGTCTGCAAATTCCCTATGTCTTTATTTATGAGGTCCATTATGATCCTCTCCATGGCTTTGCAGATAAGGCTTGTCAAGCTAATGGGCCGGTAATTTCCAGGGTCGGCGGAGGCACCGCCTTTGTGAAGTGGGACCACAGTTGCAGTGCGCCACTCCCTGGGTATGTATCCAGAGGTAAGACTTTAATTAAACAGCTGTCCTAGCTGTGGGTTTAATTCCTCATTGAGTTCGTGGAGCACACAGCCGGGGACACTATCAGGTCCCATGGATGCTGTGTTTTTTGCTTTGGAGAGAGCAGTTCTCACTTGGGCGCTGGAGATGTTTGGGGGGCTGCAATCGTTTGGTATAGATATCTCTCCTTTTGGGGAGGAGAGAAGTTTGCACTGAACCTGTCAGCCAGTATGTTGGCAATGTCTATAGGATCAGTAATCTTCACATCATTTTGAACTAGTTCTGAGCATATCTGGGAGTTTCCTCCTAGGTTTCTAACATAGCTAAAGAAGGCCTTATGATTGTCTTTTGAGTCTTTAGCTATTTTTCTCTCGAAATTTGCTTTGGATGATTTTATGAGAGCTCTTAGTTTTTACTTATAGTGATCAAGGGTGTCTTACCTTTTAAGGATTTTGCTCTATCTTGTAGTAGCTTCCTCCTTTTGTTGTAGAGTTTGTTTATGGCTGGGGTCCACCAGACTGGACGCTTGCCTTTGGTACAAAGAGTCTTTGTTTTGCTTGGGATTGCCTTATCCATGCAGTCCTGCAGGTGCTGGTAGAAGGCATTTGTAAGTGATTCAGTGGCTTGAGTACTGTTTTCCGCCGGCTCGGGGGCCTTAAAGGAGACCACACTAGTCTTTAGAAGTGTGAAGTCGGCTTTTGAGAAGTTCTTTACTATGGTCTTTTTTATTTCAGGTGGGGGTGGGATGAAGACCTCCAGCAAGATTAGTTTGTGATCTGATCTCACCAGTGAGGGGTATACTTCCGGTGTTGAACATTGTGCTCCCATGTTCGTGATGATGAGATCAAGTATGTTATCTCCTCTTGTGGGGATGGTGACTAGTTGTTCCATGGCATTTGAGTTTATGAATTCCAGGAACTTTTGGGCTAGGGTGCTTGGGCTTGAGTAGTGTTCCCAGTCTATATTAGGGTAATTGAAGTCACCTAGTATGATGGTGTTTGGTGATACATTTATCCCCTCTAGTGTTTTCAGGAAGGCCATGTGAGGTTCCTGAGTTTGTGAGGGTGGCCTGTAACATGCTACAATTTGCAGAGCAGTCTTGCCTACGGTTAATTGCACCTGGATGGTCTCCGATGCATCGTGCGTTGCCACCAGTCTTGAGGTGTGGGTGTCCTTGATGAATATGGATACCCCCCCTCCTTTCTTGGTATTGTCTGGATTTTGGGGCCGGAACGCATGATATGAGGTAAAACCTGATAGCGCTGGGGTGCTTTCAGGAGCCTTGAACAAGGTTTCTGTCACAGCACAGACATCGATGTTCTCCATACTGAGAAGGGCCTCGAGTGCGTGCATTTTGAGATTTAGACTTCTGGCATTGAGCAGCATTACCCTTAGTTTTTCCTTTATTATGTTCTAGGGTGGTAGGTTTAGAATTTGAGCCTTGCCTAAAAAAGGCACTATGGGGGTGGCAAGAGCCTTTGCCAATATCCGGAATCCCAGGGGTGACAGGTGCAAGCCGTCCCTTGCGAAGCAGCGTGGCTTGTCCAGCATGTCATCCCAGGCAGACAGATACTGGATCCCCTTTGAATGACACCAGTGTTTAAGCCAATTGTTAAAGCTGATCATCTTATCTCTGTATTGTGGCATCATTCTTGGTGAAGGTAGGATACTGCTCAAGGTCAGGGTCATACCTGCCTGGGCTACATAATCAGAGAGCTCCTCAATGTCTCTTTTCATGTAGTCCAAGGAGGTATGTCTCAGGTCGTTTACACCAGCGTGGACAATGACTGAGTCATATTTGTACCTGCTGTTGAGAGACCTGAGTGCTTGCGTTATGTGGCGGATTCTAGCGCCCGACAGGCAGCTTACTGTGACCTTCTCCTTACTCAGTCTGGTGAGCGGGACGTCAGTGTGTCTGACTATGGAGTCACCAATGACTAGTGTGTCTGGCATTGTGTTTGGCCTTAAGGGCTGTGACTGTTTGACACTCTGACTGTGAGGTATATGTGTTGCAGGTGTTGTGTTCTGAGGTGGTGGTTGTTTGGGTGTCTGTTTTGGTGGCCTCTGCTGTTTTGGTAGATTTTTGATCAGAGCCTCCCGAGTATGTCTTTGTGTGTTTATGTGTATGATTTGAGGTTGTAATGGTACTATGTGAGACTGGGTCTATAGTGTGTGTGGTAACCTTCTCCTCCTGACTGGTCTTGCCAGTCCTATGTTGAGAGAGCTCAGCCTCCAGTTTGGCCGTATAGTTGCATCTCTCGCATGTATTTGTGTTTTGTGGGAGGAGGAGAGGGTTGTCTGTGTACATGAGGCAATTGTAACATTGCCTCAATATTCCCAGGTTCACCAGCTGAGCAGGAGAGGACACTAGCAACTGATCCCTCGACATGCTAGAAGGATAGACAAAAAACTTTAAAAAAGATTCGGGGGGACGTGGGTGACCGAGAAATGGGGGGTTGCCTTTTTGGGGGTACTATCTATGACAAGAGTGCCGTATCAAGGTAATAAGTAGTGTAGGAGCAAGTGCTAGGTTTAACAGATAGAGAATAGTCTACTTGGAGTCAAGTAGAGATGATCTTTTTAGTTATAGGATGCGCTGATTTGATCAGTAGTATAGTTCGAGGAAGGTAGTTTTAAGGGAAAATTTGAAGAGTGGACTTTAGGTAGCCCGAATAGTTTAAACCTGCTTAACCGGTGCTGCCCTAGTGTGCAATAATGCGCGCTAAAGCGTGCTTTATAGCAGGGGGCTGGAAAAGACAGGAAATGACCCAAAATGGCCAATAAACTACAAGTTACTGCTTTAAACCACTCCTCTGAGGACAAACAGGCAGCTCAGTACTCCCTACTCCCACTAGTGAGTAAAGAAACTACCCCTTGACCAAACAAGGAAAATGGAGAAAACAGGAACCAAGACAAAGCCCAGGGATCAGCAAAATCTGATCACTGGAACAAACTATTAGAAAAGTATGGAAAACAAGAGTATTTTTTTTTTTTTTCAAGTTTTTTTTCAGAAAGGCAGAGAATACAATAAATGCTGTGTTTTTCGACTAAATGCTATCAAAAGCTAGTACACTTGAGTGTATTAGCCTGTTGTTTAACTTTTAAGCAAAACTTAAACAAGCAAGTGCAATAAACAATTCAAGCTATTAAAAACAGTAAAAATAGGTAATAGCAGAATAAAACAGGCAGAAATAGCAATCGAAAGGCTTAAAAAGTCGAAAATGCAGAAAAAAATACTTAAAATCTGGAAAGTTTGTCTTTTCTGGTCTCTGCTGCTCTAGGAACTCTGCTGGACACCACAAGGAGCTGTGCTGAGTTCTCTATAGCCAGAAAAGCCCGCCAAAGCGTGCTTTATAAAAAGGGGGCTGGAAAAGACAGGAAATGACCCAAAATGGCCAATAAACTACAAGTTACTGCTTTAAACCACTCCTCTGAGGACAAACAGGCAGCTCAGTACTCCCTACTCCCACTAGTGAGTAAAGAAACTACCCCTTGACCAAACAAGGAAAATGGAGAAAACAGGAACCAAGACAAAGCCCAGGGATCAGCAAAATCTGATCACTGGAACAAACTCTTAGAAAAGTATGGAAAACAAGAGTATTTTTTTTTTTTTTCAAGTTTTTGTTCAGAAAGGCAGAGAATACAATAAATGCTGTGTTTTTCGACTAAATACTATCAAAAGCTAGTACACTTGAGTGTATTAGCCTGTTGTTTAACTTTTAAGCAAAACTTAAACAAGCAAGTGCAATAAACAATTCAAGCTATTAAAAACAGTAAAAATAGGTAATAGCAGAATAAAACAGGCAGAAATAGCAATCGAAGGCTTAAAAAGTCGAAAATGCAGAAAAAAATACTTAAAATCTGGAAAGTTTGTCTTTTCTGGTCTCTGCTGCTCTAGGAACTCTGCTGGACACCACGAGGAGCTGTGCTGAGTTCTCTATAGCCAGAAAAGCCCGCCAAAGCGTGCTTTATAGCAGGGGCTGGAAAAGACAGGAAATGACCCAAAATGGCCAATAAACTACAAGTTACTGCTTTAAACCACTCCTCTAAGGACAAACAGGCAGCTCAGTACTCCCTACTCCCACTAGTGAGTAAAGAAACTACCCCTTGACCAAACAAGGAAAATGGAGAAAACAGGAACCAAGATAAAGCCCAGGGATCAGCAAAATCTGATCACTGGAACAAACTATTAGAAAAGTATGGAAAACAAGAGTATTTTTTTTGTTTTTTTCAAGTTTTTTTCAGAAAGGCAGAGAATACAATAAATGCTGTGTTTTTCGACTAAATGCTATCAAAAGCTAGTACACTTGAGTGTATTAGCCTGTTGTTTAACTTTTAAGCAAAAC
>NC_056727.1:1160436862-1160506862 GCF_019279795.1 Protopterus annectens | reverse complement strand
CCTTAACATCACCTTACACGATATAATGTCCTTAGAACTCTTTATGTTTTCCTTTTAAATGTCAAAGTCTGATATTTCAGTAATATCCATCTTTACTGTCAAATATTTGATTATTTTGCCAGACATATACCCTCAGTAGTGGTGCTGCAGTAGCGTTGTCGCCTCACAGCAAGACGTTGTTGCGTTTAATTCTCAGCTAGAGCGTCTTCTGTGTGGAGGCATGCATAAATGGGCGTGTCTTTGTTGAAGGTTGTGCATCAGGGCTGGTAACTCGGCACGTAAAAATCCACTACCAAACATTAGCGGACCGGAGTTCCGCTGTGGCGACCCCTAACCGGGATAAGCTGAAAGACACAACAAAAGTTTCCTTATTTCTATTATATTTGTACTGGCCAGGAATAGCTTGTTTTAATAACATGGTCTAAGAATACGTCTAATGGCAATAATCATATGAGCTTGAACTAGATGTCCATTTTATAAATTCAATAGTATTGCTACACTTATACAAGTTTCACTTCCCAATACCAAGAAACGTGATCTCTTCAGAAATGACAGACCTTCCAAAGCAAATGGTATCACTATTTGCATCTGTATACCCACATAATACAGGTTCCTGTATTAAATAAACTGTTAACATTCAAAGAAATACTAAAAAGGTTATCCTTTCTTTATTTTTTATTTGTTCTATTTATTTATTTTTTGTTACCAGTGTGCATTACAGCTTTCTAACTATGGACTGAATCATAGTTCTTCGATCTATTTCTTATCGTATAGAGAACGTCCTTCTCCTTAAAATTCAGACCCATTACATTGCTTTCCCAATCCACTGTATCATACTTTCTTTAAAAAGTCCTCTTGTTATAGTTGCCTGCACATCTTTAATTTTCCTCTCCATACTGGCATTATTCCCTACAGGTGAAAATGAGCAATAATCAGTCCATTACTAAAAACAGTAGTACTTCCCTACACAAATAATTTAAGTCAATCACAAATGTTCATTCCCTAGCCAAAATGTATTAAAACATATTAATAAATTCTGATATTCACTGATGGAGAATGAGATTGTCTCTCCACATCAGTGTGTGGATACACCCAGATTCCACGTAACTGCTAAAGTACACAAAAGACGTTTTACGAGAGTTCTCTGAAGCGTAACTGTCAAAATGTTTTAAATCGCTAGTAAGTTCTTAAGCCATCAATATTACATTAAAGAGACATTTAGTATCTCCACAGAAACCTAACATATGCTTTCATCAAGCTGAATTATTCAAAGAATGAGCTGAGCTGACAGCATCAGGCAACCAAAGCCTGAGGTTAGTGTATGGATGGATTAAAAAAAGGTAAATATTAAAAATATATAATTTAGACATTAGCTGGGTAATACAGATCCAGTCCATATCAACATATTTTGTTGGCAATATGACACAGTGTTTGTTAGAAAATAGGGAATCATGAAGAGGGAAATTTACTAGGTATTTTAAATCAGTGCCATATACTATAGAAGATAATACTCTGACAATCCATGATAAAAATAAATGATTTATTCCATTAAAAGTCTGGCTCCTGAAAGTCATCTGAAGTCTCATGCAGAAGAATTTGTCTGTTTATCACAGTATCCTGACAGCCATCTTCTGTGCTGTCCATGATTGCCACCACAACATCCTTTGCCTTCGACAATCACAAGATTAATAATTCACTAGAAGAAGCAGAACAAGTTCCCTAGTCAGACTGGATTTTATCAGACAATAACTACCATGGAAACACCTGATAGCTATGAGCAAAGTGAATTTTTCACAAGATATGTCAGGTTTTTACTTGATAGTTATAGTACACCACTAAGCAGATGAAAAGAATTTTTATGAATAATGCATTTGCTAATTCTGCCTTTAAATCAACATTTAAAAAAGGTTTCTGTATTTTCTTCCACTAGAGAGAAACAGGACTGCAGTTTTTTTTTCTGGATTTAGAATAGGGTTAAGTTAGTGATAGAAAATGAACATGCACATAGTATACAGCAAACGCTCATAGCTGGGTAAGAGCAGTTAATCTAATTAGTCAGTCTATTCCAAAAACAGTAAATGATCCATCATTAGATCTAGACATGTAAATGTTTATGAACTAAGACAAGAGTCACTGAAGTGCCATCCTTGTGTTTGAAATATTCTTATTATCTCATCCCATTTACATGCCAACCTGCAGCTGTAGAGCACTCAGACATAGCTGACCTTACTTTCACCAGATCTCACTGAAGCACATGATACAGATAAGCTGCCAGCAATGAATGCTTTATCAACATGCAGGCGATGGTTTCCATCAACTGTCTCGCATATTCGGCACAATGGTTAATGTATTTAGCTTACAGACACGTTGTACAGGATTTGATTCTCATCTTTGGGGAACTTGACTAGGCTTGAAAGCACCCCCCCCACCTTGTCATTAGCCAAGTAATCACCTATGAAACATAACAAAAGTTTGAAACACTGAAATAAACATGGAAAAAATAAGAAGACTTTTAAAACATCAGCATAACCAAGTTTACATCTTATATCCTTTTTTTTAATTATAAGTAATTGGTTCCGGGATTCTAAAATGTTAATGAATATAACATTTATTATTGTCAAAGCTTGTACATTAACTTCTGGTGTTCTTTATCTGAAGGCAGGCCTGCTGTGAAACTAATGTGACTTGTACCTGCAAGTAGAATTCTCTTTGTTGTACGTGCAGCTTCCTGTCAAGACTTTAATTTCACTATTAACTAATTCACACATCCTGGGGCTGGGCACGTTGTGTTTGCTTTTGCTATCTAAAAGGCTATTAGCTAAAAACCCTGATTCTTTATTATACATCATGAGTAATAGTTAACCATGTCATCTTCATCAAACATTATATATGATATTCAAATGTTTTAATTTGGAATGAGAAAAAATGTAGCCGCTTATTTAGAGTAGGCTAACCTGGTTAAATACTTCAGTTTTGTTACCTGACTTTAATAAATTATAAGTTGCCTGAAACAAATTCTAACTGGTTTCCCAAGATCCAGCCTTCATTCTACCTGCCATGTAATTTTTCCATAACAACTTCCCAAAGTTGCACATAGCAGGTGATATTTAATTGCTGGCTAACTTAACCAAGCCGAATGCATTAAAGGAAGAGTACTACACTAAACCACTGTTACTGATGCTATTAATGCATTAGAGCACCAGGACAGGAATACAATTTTCAGATATACAATACTTGGTTAAAATTAAAAAAAAAAAAAATGGTGGCACTTTGAATGGCTGCAGCTGTGTCGGCTCACTCTAGTGATATGCATATTTTGTCTTCTTTTGCAGAGAAAACCTTGAAAAAAATCAGTTTCTGCACGTCCAGTTGAAGGTACAATAACTTACAATAAACAGAAGTTACTAGAAATTAAACAGTCGGCATCTACATGTTGAGGGTTGGATGTCTACATGTTGAGGGTTGGATGCCTTGAAGTGTGCAGATTATCTGGGGCCTACTGCTTGCATGGAGCTACAACCGCTGCATATTTTACCTCCTCACACTCTAAAGTGCCTGAAACTGGTAGAACAGTTTTCTGGAAAATGCTGGACAAGGAAAAAGAGAAAGAGGTGTCAGAGAACAAGAAAAAGAGGTTGCAGAGCAAGTATTGATGTAAAGCAAAAAGCAACCCCCTACAAGCCTGTACTACCAACTATACTGTTAGCAAATGTGAGATCACTGGATAGCAGGATGGACTACTTGACAGTGGAACTCTCCAACAAGAACAAGGTGAGAAATTTCCTGTTTATTTTTGATTACTGAGACGTGGCTGCATAACAAGATAAATGATAGTGCAGTAAACTTAGAGGATTTTACACTGTTTCATGCAGACAGAAAACATACACTGTGTGGAAAGTCCATAGGAGGTGGAGTCTGCATCTATGTTAACGAAAGATGGTGCAGCAACTGTGAAATCTTACTGTCATAATGTTGTGAGAATTTGGAGCTCCTGTCCATTAAATGCAGACCATTTTACTTGCCCAGGGAGCTGAGGGTCATTGTAGCAGTGGTGTATATCCCACCTAGAGGTAATACCACTGAGGCTCTAAATAATGCAAATATCCTGACTTTTTACACATGACAGCTGGTGACTTTAATAAAGCAGATCTGAAAGAAGTACTCCCACATTACCATCAGTATGTGGACATTCCTACAAGGGGGGAAAATACCCTGGACAAGGTGTACATAAACGTAAAGAAAGCTTATAAGGCAGTGCAACTTCCACAAATGGGAAACTCTGACCATTACACCATCTTACTATCGCCGCTTACAAACCTGCACTGGTTAGAAAGAAACCCATGAAAAAAACAAATCAGGGTATGGCCCGAGGGGGTTATGGAGGCCCTCCAAGTCTGATTTGAAAGAACCAACTGGGATATGTTCAAGGAGGTGGCCACAGTGAATCAGCATCTGAACACTGATGAATACACTGAGGTAATGATGGCATACATTTCAAACTGCATTGATGGGGTAACAAAAGTGTCACTATTAGAGCTAACCAGAAGCTATGGCACACCCCTAAGGTATATGAGCCTCTGAAGGAGAGAAAATCAGCTTACATGGCTAAGGACAAAGCAGCCCTAAGTGTAACAAGAGGTACTCTGAGGAGGGGTATAAAGGAGGCTAAGATGGAGTATATCAGAAAGGTGCAGAGCCACTTTGAAGACATGAAGGATGCAAGGAGACTATGGCAAGGCATACAGGAGATCACTAACTACAAAATCAGGTCAGCACAGTGTGAGGACAGCATTGAATTCCTGGACAGTTTGAACATCTTTTTTGGTAGATTTGAGGAAAGAAACAACAGGTTGGTACTAAAGCTACTGACTTATGAGAAGGATGCAGTACTCAGCCTCAGCACAGAGGAGGTAATAAGAGAGTTAAGGAGAGTGAACCCCAGGAAAGCTGCTGTTCCAGACAACATACTGCGTTACGTGTTAAAAAGCTGTGCTGATCAGCTATGCACAATGCTCAAGGAAATATTTAATACCTCTTTTGCCATGGCAAAAGTACCCTCATGCTACAAGGAAATTAACATCATCCCACTACCTAAGAAAACCACTCCTTCCAGCCCTAATGACTAAAGACCAGTCACTCTGACATCCACTGTTATGAAAAGTTTTGAGCAGCTGATCAAAATGCATCTTTTGACATGCCTACCCTCCTGATTTTGACCCTCTGCAGTTTGTGTACAGAGCTAACCAATCCAAAGCTGCTGCCATATCAGTAGCACTAAATATCTCCCTTCAGCATTTAGAGGGCAAAGGCAACCATGTGAGGATACTGTTCATAGACTTCAGCTCTGCATTTAATATGGAGGTAACAATGCAGCTGATAGAAAAATTGGCACATTTAGGAATCAATAAACATCTCTGTAACTGGATCCTGGACTTCCTGATTAAGAGACCAGAGAGGGTGTGTTCGGGTAAGAACACATCAAAGTGCATCACGATTAACACCAGGGTTCCACAGGGATGTGTTCTTAGCCCACTATTATTCACCATCCTGACCCACGACTGCTATGTTAAGCGCAAGTCCAACCATATCATCAGGTTTGCTGATGACACCACAGTCGTGGGGCTCATCACAAAGGAGAATGAAAGGGCGTATAGAGAGGAGGTGGCATCTCTGATAAGTTGGTGTGAGGGTAACAACCTTGACCTGAATGTAAGCAGGACCACAGAGATAATCATCAGCTTCAGGAAAAGTAGAACAAACCACCCAGTACTCACGATCAATGGTGAGAGTGTGGAGAGGGTTAACAGTATGAAATTCCTGGGTGTACACATATCAGAGGATCTCTCATGGTCAGGAAACACCAGTCAACTGGTCAAAAAAGCACACCAATACCTCCACTTTTTAAGAAGGCTGAAAAAAGCTGAGCTTCCTCTTCATATTCTCTGTACCTTCTATAGAGGTGCAATTGAGAGCATCCTCACCTGCAACTTCACAGTGTGGTTTGGAAGCTGCCGTTACAGAAAGGAAGGTGCTATAAAGAGTGGTGAGGGTTGCAGAGAAGATAACAGGTTCCAGGCTTCCATCAATACAACATCAAGAAGCATCCAAAAGGCCACCAAAATAATACAGGACAACACACATCCTGCATATGGACTGTTTAAGCATATGGCATCAGGCAGGATATATCGCAGCATCCACTGCAGGACTACAAGATTCAGTAACAGCTTCTACCCTACAGTGATTAGACTTCTGAACTCGAGCACTAGTGTCAGGGGTGTGGGCACATAATAAGTAAATTTTTATTTATTTGTGCAATACATACTTACATATATTCCAAGTAAGAGCAATATTTATTTATTGTATCCATAGTCAGTATTATTTAACCCACTCAAGTTCAATATTAGACAAATAACGTAGGCATTGTTTAATCTGTTATGTGTTTTGTATTACTTTAAATAGGGTAGTTAATTTAACTCAGGGGAGGGTACTGTTTCCATATATGAGTGTTCGTAACTGTTACTGCTCTTTCTTGTGTGTACTGGGAGTAGTATTGTACTTGTTAATTATGTTTATTTCTCTACTTGCATGTGTTGTTTCACTTTCCTATGTAATCGCAAGAATTGAGCTGATGCACAAAATTTTGTTTAGGCTACATGTGTGTAGTACTAAATGACAATAAAGTTTTCTTTGACTTTGAGTTAAAAAAATACTGAGTCACACAGTCCAGGGTACACATCCTTGTGTATTCCACTGTAGTTGCATTCATAGTTGTACTTGATTATCCTGCTAGTATTTTTTTTATTTTAATTATAAGGCAGAAATAATATAGATAAAGTAGGTAATTCACTTTTCAACATGTTGCCCAGTGACACCTGAAATGGTGAGAGACTGACTGCTTACAATGTTCAATTTAGAGATTCCAAATCTGTGAGATGACAATCTTCATAATATTTGTTGCTGCTTGTTCACTTGCAAATTTTTACCGCTTGAGTACCTCTTTCTACAAGTTGATTAGACTACAGATAGTGATGACTTGAATTATATGCCTAAAATCTCACTCACAAAGATATCCTGAACTCCTGACTTTTATATTGTAGAAAACTGTGAGATATGTCAATGGGTTTCCTTTAGATGATCAAAATTTCAAAACTTCCACTTTGATATGGCCGAGATCATATGATCGAACTTTTAAAACTTTGAACGTTCTAAACAGAGATCCCCATACAGTGCAGAGCGGGAACTTTCCCTTTTCATCTCTCTAGTGTGATCTCAGAGTTGGTATATTTAAATAGCAGGGGGTGTGGGGGTGCAGGGGGGCTTGCCCCGCCCCCTCAAAAATGTCCAGGGCATTTTTTTTGTTTTGCTTTTGTTTTTATTTCAGGTGTTTGAAGTTTTGAAACTTCGATCATATGTTGTCAGCCATATGAAATTCGAAGTTTTAAAACTTCGATCATCTGAAGTGAATCCATGTCAACATTAGACATCACTGCCTCATGAATATAGACCTTAATGCATTAATCACACTTGAACTTGTTGTGACTGTCAGTTTGATTACATGGCTTCTTTGAAATGGAAGAAATGTGTGCCCATTCAGCTCCAAAGAAGACTGGATACTGAGTATGTGAACATTTTTGCTCCTTTTGATTACTGATATGGGAGCATTGCATATGTTACAACCCTTCACTGCTTCTGCCATCTGAGTTGATATTATGGGTCAGTTCATTATATCAGTTGGTATTTCATTGTGTTTTACAATTCCAAAATGTGGCTCTTAAATCCTCTTAAGCATTTGTTTCCACAGTTGATTCAGAACTATTCGTTTGGCACCTGTGAACATTAAGAGCTGGACACAAATGACTTCCTTTTTTGCTTCTCTGCAAGACCTCACCTGATAACTTCTCTAGCTGCAGATATTTGTCCCATTCATTTCATAAGAGTCGTACTGGGAATTCTTGGGCTATGTGAGACTATTACAGTCCATTCCTTCCTCTCCATGGAAGCCCTGTCAGCTGATCCATTCTGCAAACATTAACAGTCAGTAACAGTCATTAACAATCAAATGAGATGGAGCGGATTGGATTGCTGGTCCTGTGAAGCAGCTTATCATTTCCACAAATTGAACACCCATCCTTCACTTTGGCAGCTTGCTAAACTGTGCTGAATGTTGCTTATTGGAAGAAGTATGTCTCTACATGTAGAATTTCCAAAACCCTGCTATAGCAGACAACATAAAGATGTATGATGCAAAAACTGGTTAAAAACAAAACAACCAAGGTAAGGCCAATCTCACTCGTATCCTTTGTCTTTCTTAGCAGCAAGATCTTTAGAAAAGAGATTTTTGTTAATCATTATCTTCACAAAGACAGCCTATACCCCACACATATGAAAAGAGGGGTAGTAAAGGAACAGTTGATTAGAATTAGCAGACTGACCACTGACCAGTGTACCTTTTTAAATGAGCTTTCACAATTAAGAGCTTTCTTTATCAACAGAGGTTATGACTGAGATTGGCTAGTTGCTTTGGAGAATGAAGTTCTAACTGTCAGAGTGGCAAAAGCATGTCTCATTTAAAAGGACAGCACTCTATATTTTTGGTTGGTCAGGACACTGATGTTCCACCTGATGCCAAAGTTGGTAACTTTAGATTGGCCTTTCCTGTCACTATTTCTAATGAAATGTGGCTAATCAAGAACACGATTATTGAAAATTGGAAAATCATTTTAGGAATGTTGCTCTGGTAATGATTTTGGATGAAAAGCCTATTTTCACCTGTAAGAAGCCACTTAATCTTAAAACAATACTTGAAAGCAGCCAACATCACAAGTCCAATTCCACTAAACACAAACAACTTAGTACTTTCAGTTGTCGTCACTGCAAACAATGCTGATTTATAAGTAACTTATTCAGTTTGCTTTAAGAACTGTAATCTTTTGGTTTGGGCCAAAGACAGGTATAGCTGCTCTTCCAAACAGGTAGTATACGCAGCCTGTGCATTTCACGCAACAGTTTTTATATAGGCAAAACAATCAGATGTTTAAGTAGCAGGATTTATGAGTATGGGCTTGCCATTAAGAAAAAGGATTACATCAATGCTTTGGCAAAATATGCAGCATTTTGCACTAACTTCAAGAATTTTTTTTCCAGTTTTTGACTGGATGGGTTCAGTGGTGATTTTAAGACTCTACTAGAGTGCCAAGAACCACTTGTCAAATTAGATTAATGGCTGATCGTGCCCCAGGTCTCACTGAGGCAATTAACACCAAGTGCTTTTTACAAGCACAGAGATTATAATAAAATTTTTAACATCTCCACTTTTAATCTCATTTTGCATGTTCTTGCACTTTTTTAACACTGAATATATGCATTTATAAAATATCCTTTAAAATTTTGTTGCATCCTAATTGGTTAGACAACTCCCAAAGTGTTTTGGACTATCATTGGCTATTTTGTACCATGTGATTTGCATTTGTAACTGTGAAGATAGGTGAAGGCTGCCAGCCTAGCTAGATAGAATTTTGTAGATAACTGTCATTTGTAAATATTAATGTAAGCCACAGGCTTGTTCTCTTAAATGTGAAAAGACTGTATTGACATTATTCCAGCATGTCGGTCGGACTTGCCAGATACTATTGTTGAACTTAGAATGTTTGTACACAATGCAGCTTTGAAAATAATGCATGGTGCAATGGATCAATCTGAACATTCTTATAATTTAAGTGCCATAGTAACCTTTTATCCATGTTACACCAGTTCTGGATATATTTATGAAAGCTTGTGAAGAGGATTTATATCAAGCTTTTTATCAGGATGCAAGAGGTAAAAACTTTTATAACATGACTTTTGCTGAAACACAAGCTTTGAACTCTCTGCGAGGTGATATAGACATTATTATTTAACCTGCTGATAAAGGATATTCCATCGTAGAGATGGACAGTGTTTTATGTTGAGTCGATGTTGAATATACTAATGGATGTCAATACTTATAGAATGATCACTGCTGCTGAAGTAGATATGTTTACTGACAGATTTAATTGGCATATTACGAATAGTTTTTTTAGAAAACTGTATATCTCGGGATTTGTATAAGTACTTTGTAGTAGATTTTCCTGTTATTCCTAGTATAAACAGATTGCCTAAGATACACAAGAATGCCACTTTACCTCCTTTAAGGTCTCTTGTGTCTGGCTCAGGTTGGATAACAGAACCTGTGTCTATTTTTGTCGAGAAGTCTTTGAGTCTTGTTTTGAATGGTTATAGCATAGTGCTTAAGGACTCTGAACACTTCTTAAAAGATTTGTATTTGTTTCTTTCTTTCTGACTATGTACTACAAGGTAATGAGTATCTTGTAACCTTAGATGTAAATTCTCTTTTTACTTGTATCCCAAATGAGCAAGGATTGGTATACTCATGAGATTTTTTACTTGAGATTAAAGCTATGGACACTCACACTTTAGATTTAATTTGTTTTCTTTTAGAATTAGTTTTGGAATTTAATATTTTTACGTTTGATGGATAGTACCTTTCGCAAACATCTGGTGTAGCTATGGATACTTCAGTAGCCAACAGCTACGTCAATCTTGTAATGGCTAAACGGGAACAATCTAAATTATTAACAGCTAATAGGTTTGTAGATAATATTCTGCTTTGTAGGTGTTTTGTGGATGATCTGTTTGTTTTATGGTGGGGGACTGAGGATATGTTTTTAGATTTTGTAACCTATCTAAACAGCAAAATAATGATTTTTTACATTTTACAGCTGTTCATTCCTTACAAGTTAATTTCCTTGACATTCATGTCATCTTAGATCATCAGGACAGAAAGATTTATACTAAATTGTATAGGAAACATTGTTATCGGAATAGTTATTTCCATCGCTGTAGTATGCACCCTCCGCATGTTTTTAGAAACGTTGTTAAGAATAAGGCTCTACGTAATTCTAGGATACATGCCAGAGAAATTGATTTTATTAAGTCTGGATAACTTTAAGGTTGAATTTACTGAGAGGGGTTACTCTACTTATGAAATGAATGCAGCCTGTCAAAGTGCTATGAGTTCGCGATCAAATGTGGAGAAACCTTACTTTTCTTCCCCAGATTTTGTGATAGTACAAACTCAAGTTGGAAGGAGATGAATTCTGGCCATAGTTTAGCCTTACACATACAACTGATACTGAAATCATATTATAGATAGGAACTGGCATATTTTAGCCACTTATGATCGAGTTTTAAGTGTTGTAGGGAATAAGCCCAGGTATGCTTATAAAAATAAAAAAAATCACTTAAACATTTGTTATGCTATTCTGACAAAGAAGGACATAGGCCAGTTATACAGAATGGAACAAATGGCTGCAACTTATGCCATTTTTGCAGGTACATCAACAGTAATAATAGTTTTGTTCACCCTGTAACTCAGAAATTGTACATGTTCCATGTGTCTGCGGATTGTAATAGTCGTAATATTTTCTATTTGGCCCAGCGGATAAGCTGTCAGGCATTTTATATAGGTAAACATTATCGACGTCTTAGAGAACGTATACGCAAACACTATTACTGTTTTAGAAAGAAGTCTGAACATAGTGCCATAGCTAAGCACATTATACTTCGTGGTGACAGCCATTATTTTGATTTTACAGTGATTGATACCCTAGAAATGGGGAATAGGAAGGGTGACTTAGATAATAAGATGGAACAAAGGGAGCTCAGATGGATTTTACTCCTGACAGTTCACAAACCACCAGGTCTTAATGACTACATTTCCTTGAGACCTGTTCTTAAAAACAGGAGGTTAAGGAAATAATGATTGTTATGCTGCAGGCTTTCGCGTGTGCACGTGTGCGCGTGTGTGTGTGTGCGTGTGTGCGTGTGTGTGTGTGTGTGTGTGTGTGTGTGTGTGTGTGTATATATATATATATATATATATATATATATATATATATATATATAGATATATATATATATATATATATATGTATGTATATATATATATATATATTTATATATATAAATATATATATATATATATATATATATATATATATATATATATATATATAAAATGCATGTTATATTTTCAGTTGTCATTTGTTATGCATCTATTTATTTTTCATATGTATTTTTGTGGTGGTTTTACAGCATTGTGCTTTTAAGTTGACTACTCTCTGATTCAGAGGCTTTAGTTGATCTGTTGATGTGATTGGGCATTTTTTTTCCCTGTAGTCACATATTTTAGGAGGGTGTAGGTTTTGTGTTACATAGTCTGAAGAAGCAATCCTGTGAGGATGTGAAAGTGTTTACCATTATTTTTATCCTTGTTAATAAAGTGTGCTGTTTCTACTACCTTCAGGCATGGTTCTGTATTTGGAATTTTTGGTGTTTTGCTGTAGTTTTGTATCTCCAAGTCATTTCACCAGCTGGGCATTTTTGTTGTTTGAAAAAAATGTAACAACAGTGCACTCTGCTGTAAGAAAGCTGATAAGTTAAGCATTGCATGACTGTCTTTGATCTCTAGGTGCGGAGCCGAGATGTCTGGATGAAGGAATTCTGGCTATTGTTTTGAGACCAGAGTTAATTGCTAGAATTTGAATGATATCATTTCTTTTATTGCTCTGGCTTCCTGACCAGCTGCAAGATCAAAAGGGCTATTAACCTCAGAGTTTCTGTTAGCCTGGAAACCAGAAATAAATTATATAATCTGAAATGAATCAATGGTACTGTGTTATAAATTTAAGGACAGAAAGATGAGGGCATTTGAGCATTTGTCTTGAGAACATTCAACTCACCAGCACTCTGCCTGTGTTCTATATGTAAGTTTATTTTAGAACTGTGTTTTCTCTTAGATATAGCTAGGAACTAGGAAGATTAGGTTCATAGGTTCATAGGTTCATAGGTTGGTACTAGGCTATCGGCCCTATGGCCTATACAAGCCTAGCCATAACAATTCCCTGACTATTTCTTCACACACTGTTTACTTCGCTGGACTTCTGTCTAGCAGGGCAACTGACGTGATCCCTGGGGTGAATTTCCTTTCTCCCATCCACTCATCAAGTTTCCTTTTGAAGAGGGCCAAAGAGGTGCTCTGCTTGACATGTATGGGCAATCTATTCCAGAGTCTGAGGAGTCCCTGGGTCAGGAACCTATCCCTCCAAAATGTTTTGTTTATTGTGATGACAAGGTTTAGATCTCTGGAGCGTGTGGCTCTCAGGGATTGGGATTTTTTAAGTGTAGCATGTCCAACAGCTCTGGGTTTAACATGGCCTTGTATGTTAAGCAGAGATTGCCTCGGAGTAGACAATATGCGACAGAGTATAGCTGGAGTTTTTTAAGGTGGTCAGCATAGGGCATCTGCTTTAGGCCTGTAATTCTTTTAGTGAGGTATTTATGTGGCCAGATGTCAGAACATTTCTACTGTATTATTTTATGTATTTCTCTGTGATTTCTGAACTCTTGACTAGCACTGTGTAGTACGAAATATTGTCTTGTGTTTTTATTATTTATTATTAAATATTTTTAAACTTTTCAACTGTGGCTGTTTTATGTAGAGATAATTTAAGCTCTAAGAGTACCTTGCATGTATTTAGTGATATTGTACAAAGCTACTCCAAATAAGCCTTGACTGTTCAGTTGCAGTTACCATTTGGATAATAATATTGCACAGTATAATTGGACACCCTTTCATATGGGTCTTTTGGCAGCTGATAAATATTAGTGGGTGGTGGCAGTGATTTCTATCGTATAGTCTGGGTAAAAGGGGCACAGTTGGAGAACCTGTGCCAGCCTTCCCCAGGAGTGTCTGTGTGGTTGTATATAACTCTTATCTCAAAGTGTGTGTGTCAGCTACTTGAGCAGGGAGACAAAGCACTGGTTGGACAGAGAAAATCCTGGAGGTTTCAGATTGCCCACTAGGTTAAGATCTGGACCCTATAGCTGTGCCAAGTGGGGAGTCTTATTGGGGACCTAGAGAGAAAGGGAGAAACCAGCCCCAGACTGACTGATCTCTGTGTGCTCTTAAGGGAAATTGTACTTTACTGTGTGTGTATTTTTATCCTTTCCCTATATGGACACCCTTCACTGGTGTTAGTGGTGAGGACTGAGACTCCCTGACTGCTGAGCCAAGGCACGGGCATCACAGTAACTTTTAAATGTTGTATTGTATTTGTGTTATACTATTTTCTGAAGACATTTTCATAGTAATTAAAATAACAAAAGTGCTAATTTTTCAGTGTCTAGAGCCTTGCCTTGGCTGTTTTGTGTTTATCGAGTTTTTGCATGTAGAATTCCTTCAGCTTGCACATTTGCACCATGTCAGCATGTCCCACCTGTGTCCATGTTCTGTGGCGTCACACCCATACTTCATAGGTTAACACCTAGTATTTCCACTAAGTGTCACTCAGATGGCAAGCCAAAGCCTCCTCCTTCCCTTTCCCCAAGAAGGGCAGGCATAGAATGACAACTCTCTTTCTCCCATCCATCTCTGCTAGCTCCTTCTGTCTCCAAAATGTGGAACACTACCTCTCATAATATGAAAAAAAAATGGGCAAAATGTGGAACAGTTATTAGAAGTGTACTAACAACTTCAACTAGGAAACTCACTGCATGGTTGAATTGTCTTATTTTATACTTATAAAAAAGTTATTTTGATGAATTAATACGATTCTGTATTATGTACTATGAATAACAGTTAAAAAATTCCTAACACTGAATGTGTGACAAATGTTTTCACTGTGGAACTGCAAGGAACATGGAATTTTTAAGACTAATAATGAGGAACAATCCTCATAGTGAGGTACATTTGAGAGGAATGCCTACATGCATCAGAACAACTAATCAGACTTGGGTCACTTGCACCATAATCAGTGCCCTATTCCTCTGCTCCATGGATCTAGCTTCAACTTACTTCTTCCTTGAACAAAAATCAGACCATATTTATTTCTTTTCTGTTAAGTTTTGCACAGGGTAAATTCCCATTGTAACATTTTTCATTAATTGCAAGTCAGCACTAATATACCTCTGCATTTTTTGTTTACTTTTTTCTTTCTCCAATAAATCCTTTATTAGACTATAAGACTCTGTATTTCTTCTTACAGCTTTCCATGCTTTTCTGGCAAATATGGTTTTCTGTTCTTGTCTGCTATGTGCTGTCCTTTACCTGGTCTCTATTTCACTTTCAGTTCATACTTCTGTGGATTGTCCTCTGTAATCTCAGAAGTGCATTTTAGCAAGTCTTTTTGAATGCACTTTGCAAGGGTTTGCTGTCTGTTTCCACCTAAGCCTTCTGCTCAATCTTATCCTGTGTACTATTGGTACTGTTCCTATTAATATGCACTACTAGAATATCTGTTTTTTTTTTTATCTGCAGGTAATATTCTCCTGTCAGCTTTCCAAAGCTTGTAAATAAAACAGCAGGGTAATGAATACATAACTATTATGGCTGTTGACAGAATTCAGCATGTTTCTGTGTCTGTGTGACCGATCCTTTATATTTTAGTAACCATTTGAAATGTCCGGACCCGTTAGAGCATGTTCCAAAATACAGAGACTGAATAGTCAAAAAATGGGACTTACATATACTAAGTCCTAGATGCCATTTCTAGGAATATTCCCTTTTCTCTGAAGTATGGTGATCTCAGAGTTGCTATACATAAGTTCAGGGCGTGTGGGGTGCTTGATCCCAACAGGGCGGGATGCAGGTGGGCTTGCCCCCCCACTCAAAAATTATTTTTAATGAGAAGAGTGATTTTCAAAATTCGCTCTTCTCTTGTGTTTTTCATCTTTTTTTTTTTGGGGGGGGGGCTTTTTGGCAATTGGCACTTTTTGTGCCGACATTTCAATGGGGAGCTTTATAGTTTCCCTTTTTTTTCTTTTTTTTTCACATTGTTATTTGTTTACACTTTCAGACCTCTCACAAGACAAATTGTCAGGATATTAGGAGAAGTAACTGTTATAAGGACTATGATTTGAAATAGGATCTTCAAATTCCTGTTTTATATTTAGATATGAGTAGCATCTGACCCAGTGGCTTTACTTGGTGTTTCAGATATGTTAACATTGTGCATACAATGTTCTTTTCAGTGTCTTTTAACCCTAATGGTTCAAAAGTATCTTCAAGCAAAATAGTATAATCTCTGCAAATGCCTAATTTAAATTCAAGCATCTCTCCTATTGATTCTTAGCATTTCATCCCAACAACCTGACCTACCCTGTAACCATTTTCAGACACCATTACATCAGCTCTTTTCTCTTAAATAGTATAACAGACTGCTCATTTCTTATTTCTATTTTTAACATGCACAGTCTTTGTTTGAAAGTGCAGCCTTCCTTCTACGCATGTTTGCATGAGGTTTCTTTCTTGTACAGACTTTACAAAATCGATTAAAACAATTTAATAACTTGCATTGTGCTTCAAGTGATAGCTAGTTTATGAGATTTGAATTTCTTTTTCTTTTAATGTATTCTTTGTTGATTGTGCTAGTCACACTAGGCCATTGTCCTCTTTTCAGTGGTGACCTGAGGTGGTACTAATAAGGCCTATAGGAAATTTGGTTAGGGTATTGGAGAAGTACTCCTATTCCCTTTTTTATAAGTGATGTGGGTCTTTGGTACCCACTTGAGCTGCAACCAGCTCAAGCACAACCAGATGAGATCTTGGTTAACATCTAATCTGAATGATGGGTCTCCCCAGTTCATCATTATAGTATTTTCTGCACACCTCATGGCCTTCTTCATTGTGTCCATCATTGTTACAATGCATTTTTTATCTATTTTTTCACATTTCCCTTTTGACTCACATTTTATCTTGTAGGCTTCAATTGCCTCACCTAATTATTTTCACTGTTTATTTGTAATTTCATATAGCTGCATATTTTGATTAGGCCATCTCTGTTTCTCTTAAAAGCCTGCCTCTTATGTGATCAGAACTATTCTGTTTCTCATTAATGAATCATCAGATTCAACAAATTAACACATATGCCCAAATGCCCCTATTCTTTACTTCAGTAACATAAGAATTTATAGTCCCTGATGAAGGTTTTATAATTGTAAGTAATGAATGGTAAATAATTTTGCCTTTTTCTTATTCATGAAAATGAAGTGACTTAAACACCTTACTAAGCAACATACAGGGATGTGCTACAATATCTTTTTGACTTCTTAGCTATTCAATACACTGTGAAAAATAAACTAAATTTTTAGATTCAAATCTAATATTAGGCTAAGCTTCCTTCTATGGAGATTTCCTACTAGTTGCAGTTGAAATTACTTTCCTCAGAGAATTATACTTCTGTACATCCAAACATACAAACTCATGAAAACAAATACCGTTCTTTACTTCAACAGATGTTTCTGCTGTTGTGATGCACATAACACCTGGATGTAGGTCAGGATCCTTAGGAAATAATGGAGGTAGTAGGAAGCACAGCAGCCCCTGTGAGGTCCTTAATAAGAGTGGCTCTCTAGAAGGAATGTGTAGCATATAACATACAAATTCCCTATAGCAAGGCATTAGCATTTAAAGCAATATACCCTAAATGCTAAAGAAACGTCTGGGGCATGTTAAGTCTTGGTACTGGAGTGACAAAGAAAATAACTTTAAACGATTAAACATTTTGGAACTGAGATTATTCCCACTGCATTATTCTTACACAAATAAGGTAGCCACATTGCAAGGAGATAACCAGGCAAACTCAAAACACAATATGGAAATGGTACATAAAGTATTATGGACTGTGCAGATATGCTATACTCTGTTCTAATTTAACAAGGCCTTACTCTTACTAAGTGAATCATTTGCCTCCCTCTGTGAAATTATGTGGCCAGAGAGGAGACTGAAAACTAGTAGTCTGGATAACTTGACTAAAGCTAAACAAAGTAGTGCTTCTTCCCAATGGACCAGGAAAGATAAATAATCCACAGATCTAACTAAGAGACGTACTGATCTTTACAGCTTTATTCTCTTTTTGACTTCTTAATCCACATGCTGACCTGACTGTTGGCCACTACAGTGTTCTCAACATACAGATTCTGCAACAGTTCACTGACCCTAAAGCCACCTGCATATAAACATATGAAACCTGTTGACCAGAATGCAAATGTGTGAAAGTTTTTAGTTATTGCTCAAACCCACAATATTATGGCACCTGTAAGGGATTTGCTTAACAGTCTCCTTGGGTCTGATATAGTACCTTTAATGTTAGTCCATCCTTTTGAGGACCCTAGTGCCTATGCAATGGCTGGTAATCTTGGGAAGACTGCTAAATGTATCTACATGGTGCTAACTACTTCTCTCAATACGCATTACTGGATTAAATACCATATGATGGTAGAGACTGAACACCTTCTGTCTTTGGGTGATAAACTAAGATAAACCCCTTAAAAGAGTTAATATTTTCTGAGTTACGTCTATGCATGTTTGATGCCCATGAACTGGATACTACTTTCAATGCCAATCTTGTCTAATCAGCCAGATCTTCTTTGGCATTGGTGTGAAATTCTGGCATGAATCTGGTGCTAACTCTTGAAATCTACAAATCTCAGAACACTATTAGCAATGGTGTTAACCTTAACAGGGATGTATCTAGATGAAAATGTCAAGTTAACTTGTAAACTTAAAAGTTCTAAAAGCCACAGCATTGATTCAACCCATTGGGGGCCTTTTTAAACCACCTCTTAATACTGCCTGAAAAACATAACTTTACTATTCCGGAAATGCTATTTATGGCAAATAAATGTGAAATATATTGAGAAAGGTGATGTCTCTTTTCCTGTCTTCTGATCAAGTGGAAGACCATGTTGCAAAAAAAAAAACTGTGAACAAATGCCTCCATGCCAATACTTGCTGTTGCACTGGTGTGCAATTATAGGGCATCAGAAGTAGTCTATTCATATTGCCAACAAGCGACCCCATTAAAAACTGAGAGGAAAACACTTCATAGGTGTAAATCCACTATGATTTTGTTTATAGCCTAAACCCAATCCAATGATGCTTAGTCCTCCCACCCCTCAAATGTTTGGATAGGGCTCTTAAAATGTCCTGCCTGGTGTGACTGCCCTGCGACTGCCCTGCAAGTCAAACTGAAAGTGCCATGATGTTCCATCATTTTGCAAATCCAGACTTTTTTAACCAACAAAAACTTGACAGTCATCGACTTCAATTCCTGTACCTTGACCAGTGATAATCTTAATTGGGAAATGACCATATCAATGTTGAGGTCCAAAAATGTGAGCTGTTTGGAAGGATCCTCAGTTTTGACATTGGCTAGAGGTACATCTAACTCCCTACATAAAGTAGTAAAACTAGCCATACCTTTTCTGGTCCCTTCTTTTCTAGCACCAAGTATAAAAAAAATCATCAAAATAATGTACAGCTTTCTACCCAGTAATCAAAAATTCAGTGCCGTACTGAAAGTTTTGAAAATGATACATGTAGTACATACCCCATTGGCATCACCTTGTCGAAGTAATACTTCCACTGGAAGTAGAATCCTAGCAATGGCCAATTTTGTTCTGACATTAGAAGTAGATTGAAAGCCAACTGGACATCTAATGTAGCAAGTCTCAGTGCAAAACATTTAGAAATAAGTGAAGCATCCTTATCTAAGTATATGTAATGAACCCGCGACAATTCTTTGTCAGTGAAATGGTTGATTGAAGATCCTGCTTTGGAGGATGGATAGTGGATCAGGTGAAATTTGCCTGGTTTCTTTTTTTGTACCAAACCAATGGGAGAAATTCAAAAAGCTTCCCAAGGGAATATCATAAGGACCCACTAATCTGCCTTCAGAATGCTCTCTATCAATATATTTTTTCACAAAGCCTTCTTTCTCCATTACTAAGTGGAGGTTCTTGTTAATTTTGTTGTCCCTGGGAACAAATGGCCCTATGGGAAAAACAAAAGAAAACTCCTGGAGTAAAAAGGTCCACACAGGCTTATCAAAGTAGCTCATGATCTCCTCCACTAGTACTGGTATTCTGACAGATGAATGAGGTTTTCTACAAGCAGGGCTGACTGCAAAAGGGGCCGTTCAACCTTTGTCCACTAGAAGACTACTTGCCTCTAGTTATGAAATCCTACCTCTGGAAGGCTGGCCTCTCTGGGACCCCATTCCAAAAGAAAATAACTGTTGGCCCAACCTGGATCAACATTTTGAAGCCAGTTGAAACTTTCCACGGTATGAGCAGGTATGTGTAAATCTTTATACCAACAAGTGCATTTGCTGCTATTAAGGGTCAAGCAATTCTTTGGTTGCAAGTCTGATACCAGCTTGGGACTTGTCAAAAGGAGTTTATCCATCAACACACTAAGCCATGTGTTGTACTGTAATTCTTCTCATTGGAATGATTTGTCTATGGTTTTTAACTTCCTGAAATGTTGGTCATACTAAATCCATGATGTGCCACCCCTAATATGGGTATTTTCCCAAATTATTAAAAAATAAACTAACAAAGGTAAGGCTTGATGGGGTTCCTTCTTAATTATTATTGCCATAAAGACTGTAAAGCCAGCATCCCGATTCTTCCCATTCTTTGCTACTGCCTTAGAAAATACCTTCTTCCCAAACACAGACAGAATTGCTAGAAGATCTTTAGACGCCACACTATCAGCCTCTAAGAGCTGCTGAATACCCTCAGTGTCTACTAGATCAAACACATTGTCATACCCCTCTCTAATGATCTTATCTTTGACAAAAGTTGTATCATGCACTGATATATATGAACCTGGAGTAGGCCATCCTTTGAATTCGTACCTTGCCAACTCCCACTTAAAACCATGGGAGCAAGAAATTGAGCTATTCTTGTTTATGTCTGTGGGCCAGGGGACAGCACCTGCAGGTTATAGGTCCCTGCTATTGAAATGTTTCCCTTTTTTATCTCCTGATGGTTGATGTGATCAGACAGTGTGAACTCCCCTTGTGACAAGCTTAGAGTTACCTTCTTCAGGGAGGGCTCCTAAAAAATTCTCAAGGTATTCCTCATCAGATTGATTATATACATTTATACTCCCTCCAAGAACCTGTAAACAGTTCATATCTTAATTTTCTGAGCCTGGTGTCGGTGTCTGAGGTGATAATATTTGATTGGACCAAGGCTGTTCTTCAGTCTCCTTCCTTGATTTCTGTTTGACATTTTGGCCTGGAACTTCAAAGGTAAGGTGCTATTCATCAGCTTTTTGACTACTCTTCCTGGTTCTTGTGGAGCTTGGTTGAGTCTGCATGGCTTCCAACTCTGAAAAGAAATCTTCCACCTCAGCAGATAACTTTGCTTGCTGAGACTTTTGGACCTATGAAAAGGAAAGGTGTATTAATGATTGTAATATACAAACAATAATGTGTAGTCATAAATATCTCCAGAGTTCTTTAAATTAACCTCAGTACCAACTCATGTCACTGCAGAAACTCATATTTAAAGCTGTTACCTCATAACTGTAAAGTAACTGAAGCTTTCAATGAAATAAATCTTTTAATGCTGCTTATTATATTTTTTCGTTTTTGAAAGCAGCATCCTGGCATGTGATGATTCTTGCTAATACACACACACACACACACACACACACACACACACACACACATATATATATATATATATATATATATATGTATATATATATATATATATATATATATATATATACATATAAATAATTGTAGTTAAGCAACTGATATTGTTAAATAGATAATATTCAGGAGAATTAGGATAGTTTGGATTTAATTAAAGCATTTGGCCAAGATCTTATGTACCCTTGTCAATCTGATAAAAGCTGTGGTATTCGAACCCTGGTTTTACACACTGTACTGTAGTACTTTAACCTTCAGACTATGAGGTTGTTGAACTGAATGCCACCAAACTAAAGCTTAACTTCAGTATGATCATTCTACTGAAAGTGCACCCGTGCATGCACTGAAGTAAACCACTGTGTCCAGTATTTATAGTAGTTAAATGTGGTTTTATGTGAATACCATGTCCAAATGCATATTTAGTATTAATATTTAGGGTGAATATGGATTAAAGATTAAAAAGGTACTTCCTTATATCACAAAAGCAAGGGCTGGGCCACCCATATTGGTATAAACTGTGCTGTTAACAGCCTGTTAACCAAATACATTCAAGGGAATTGTTGTGAGTGAAGGTGATAAAAATAATGATCACTGTGCCTCTTGAAAGCCTAAAATGAAATAATTCGACTGGTCAAAAATTATCCCTCTCATTCAGCAGTTTCCCTACATTTCCTCTATTTTCTTTAATAATAAAAAGAGGAGATTGACTCCAACTGCCAGTGGATGCTGGATAAATACCTGTACTGACAGCCATAACAACTGTGATGGCTCATACTATGTCATTCTTGACCCATAGATGAATTCCCCCTTTATGAAAATCATCATCTCAGAAGAAATCAAAGGACAGGTAAAACCAAACAGCGGTCACTCACTTTCCCAGATTCTGTGGAAACCGATGTGGACCACACTGAGGAGAGGTAAAGATCCACAGTTATAAAAACAGCAGAACCACCTGTAAATTTTAGAAGAAATTCTTTTTAAGCCATTCAGTGAAGGCAAAAGCACCATTCCTGACTAAGTGACATCAACTATTATAGTGAGGGGCAGCAATATTGCCATAAGTAATGACTGCGTCAAGCCAGTGGAGGGGGGACTGTATTCAGTGCACCCTCGTAAGAGTGGAACCAAATAAAATTCCACAGCAGTGTCAAGCACATTTAAAAAATATTGGTAAGAGTTGATTAACAGAGATTAATTAACAACTCCAAACTGAGAGGACTATATTCCAAACCTGTCGTACCTTGGTATAATAAGTCTTCCTGTCAGTTTTCTAATTCAAACTCTACATTCCTTTATTTATTTATTTTGTATTTATTTATTTTTTTTTTTTGTAAAACATTTTAGGCTAAAAAGTACAGAAGTATTTGAATATTGAACTATTGCCTCCTTAAACATACCTGATTATTTACTGGCAAGTAGCTCCATAAATTCTGTTGATGAACCTGAACCAGACCACCAACGTGACGGTTGTGATGCAGTGAGGACTTATATAGTTTCATGCACCATTTCCATGGCCCAGCAGATTGCAACAAGTTTGCCAAATGAACTGTTCTTATAACAAAGTTCCCGCAGGAAAATCTGTTGTACAGAAAAATCTCCTCTACCATAATTGCAGTGACACTTATACAAACTATACCTTACTACTCAATATGGGAAAAAAATATACTTTACTGATCCCTAATCTATATCTTCTGTCTGTCTTTTATCACCAACACATTTCCACATTCCTTCAAACATGCTAGTTCCCTTCCCTAAAATGTTCAGTTCTAAGACAGCTGATCACTTCTACACTATATGAAACATTGATTTTTATAGGAAAAATGCAGTGCATGATATTCTTGTAGACTAATAGACTTAGACCAGAATATAGGACAAAAACTACCACCTTCTCCCTCAGTAATGACATATAATCAGACATAGAAAATGGCAGATTAACTGATGCAGTTTTCATAGATGTCAAAATAGCATTTGAATGTATCAGCTGTATCATTCATATTCAGAAACTAAAGGGATGGAACCTCCTTGACAAATTATGTGAATGGTTAGAAAATTACCTCTGTAAGATAATTTTCATCGCAACTGTAAACACTCATCAAGTTACCTCCAGAACATTCCATAAAGGGGTGCCTCAGAGCTGTGTACTAGACCCTTTGCAACTTCCGTCATTTAATAATGACTTACAGCAAACATGCCTGAGCTGTCTTTTGTATACAGATGACTTTGTCTTGATCAAATCCAATAAATCAATCCAAAAACTGAACACACTACTACAAAATTACTTTACCAGCATTTAAAACTGGCTAATGCAAAAAAAAAACTATGAATTTCCCAGCCAAAATTCAACTAGGTGGGACTTTATGTTTCTCAGGACATATCCAAGGATATTGTCAGGACCCATAGAAGTAATGTTTTTAATTTTGAAAAGCACCAGAAGTACTTGGTCTAAATTGATCTCAGCAGGGGTGATGTGAGGGGGGAATGGAAGGGACAGAGTAAAGGGTGGGTTGAGTGAAGCTGGGAGACAATCTGTCTGCAAGTTTAATAGCAATGTGTTTGGGGTCAGAGAAGGAGGTACCATTAAAGATAAATTTAGTACCAAATTGTTGGTTACTTGTAAATGTCCTAATATAGGTGAAAGAGACTTTATTGTTGTCTTTCGAACTAATTGCAATATTGGATGCACAACTTGCTTTATATATCCTAAAAGTAAGTTGTAGAGACTGAGATACTAATTTTAAATCCCATTCATAATGATGAAGTAGGTACTTTTCACTGATTGGCAGCAGTTTTTTTTTTTATTACAGAGTTTGTTGATGTGGTAGTTCTGACATATGAGTTCAGTTTTAAACTTCCCATGATGCTTATGCTAGTTTGGTAGGGGTGCCTCAATGCACCTTTCCAAGAGGGAGTCAATTTAAAACAGCAGGAGTGGACAGCAGCCTCAATTATCAGGTTGGCAGGGGAGCAATGCCATTTGGCATTGTCAATTCAATCAGAAATAGCAAATAATTGGTTTTGGAAAAATCCATAAATGTAGAAGAATTGCAAGCACTTGATGTCTTTCTGGAAGTCTCCATTAGCTCCTGAATGTTCCCAAAGGACTTGGGGCTCATATCATCCTCTATCCTACTTGTCCATCAACATAAAGAAGGTCTAGTTTGTTTGTGTCTTCCGGCTTTTCCCAGTTAGGGGTCACCACAGCGGAACTCCGGTCTACTAATGATTGGTAGTGGATTTTTACGTACCGGGTTACCAGCCCTGGCGCACAACCTTCAATGAAGGCACACCCCATTCACGTATGCCTCCACACAGAAGATGCTCTAGCTGAGAAGAGAATCGAACGGGACAACGTCTTGCTATGAGGTGACAAGTAGTATTTGAAATGTTCATGGAATCAACACAATCCGCATTTGGAGTATACGATTCTCCTTATCCCCATTCGCAATAAGGAAATCATTTGGTGTGCAACAAAAGTACGATGCAACCTAGGCCTCTCCTTTCCTTCACCTGAACAGATCAAAACCTTAGCAAAGATACTTCTTTTTGTACTTGTGAGGACTTGCATACTCCCTCTCACAATGTAGGCTAGACGAAGCAAAGAATCCGAGAACTAAAACATAAATGTGAAGGAGATGATGCTTTTTTCTTAATTCATTTTAACCCTTACAATCAATATTCAGTGGAAGAATTCTTTGGATAATAGCAAACAGCACCACAGTAATGTGGCACATTAAAATGTAGGGCACTCTCAGTTCTACTCCCTCTGCAGGCAAATGATGAAACTTTGTGATTTGGCTATCTGCTTGGGTACAGACTTAAAAGCTATGTATACATCAAGTCATCACAATTCAATAGCGGACTATCTGAAGAAGGAGATAGTGATAGTAAAATCTTTCCCTAGATTCAAAAAAGTGGGGTGCTTCAGCTATAGACTAGTCCTCTTCAATTATCTATGTTCAGAATATTGAACTGCATATGATTAAGACCGTATGATCGACTTTCCATCACACTGAATGGTTTATACTGAGATTTCTGAACAGTGGGGATCAGGGCTGTAGTGCTACCTCAGAGTTGGTATATATATAATTAGCAGAGGGCATGGGGGTGCAGGGTGGATTGCCCCACTGTAAAAATACAGTTTGTTTATAGTGTTCGATATTCCTTATTGTCAATCATGTGGTTTCAATAATATGCAGTTCAACATTACTAAAAGTCAGTCTAATAAAGTAGATCCAACTAGACCTATTTGCATCATGGAGTAACTCCCAGTATGTTAGTACCCAGGCTCCAATTCAGTGTATTTCAAATGATGAGACTCAAGTATCTGAAGTGCAAAAGGTCGGAAGATTTCAGGCAAGTTCATCAGAGTCACATGTTCTGTTTCCATGATGTCCACATACAGGAAGTTAGAACATCGAATAACACAATTTCTTACTCAGCTAAGTAGAATGGATTCTGGATTTTATGAGGGCAAGAAATTGAGTGAACAAGTCATCTCTTGTATCTCTAAAGTCCTACAGCATCTTTCAGAGTTTTCAACCACAGCCAAGTGGTGTTGTTGAAGAACTTTGGACCCAGATAATCTTTTGCTGTTCCTGTAGAAAAATATGGCTTTTGCGTAATTCTTTCTTTTTTTCCACAACTGGCCAGTTGATAGCTGTTGCTGACTTGTTGACTGATTCTTTAGCAAATATCTTGTTACCGAATGCTTTGTATGCTTCCTTTATGTACTGATCTCCTGTTTGATACAGAAACTGTTGTTGATCATAGGTTTTATTGTAATTTATGATATAATTTTAACACAGATAGACAGGACTGTGCTATAGAACCTGAAGTGGTCTAACCTGTAAATATCGTAGTAGTACTAGCAATGTTAATGGTAGTACTAGTAGTCCTGTATGTAAGAATGTCAGATTAATCTTCACGTGTATGATAAAGAGCTGCAGTTTCAGAAACAATTGTTGCTGTAATATTAAAGAAGTCTGAATGTTTTTTAAGTATCAGTTCATGCCAGAACAACCACATAAGAACTGCCCTGTTAAAACAGGAACAAGTGGTAACTCAGATACAAGTAAAACTTTGTGCACATTTACAGTATACACGTGTTGCTCTCAGCATGTGTATTGAACACTGTCTCATGCTGTAAGAGAAAACAAGATTGGACATAATAATTTTTATAAAGGATCAGTACTCTGTTGCTACCCTGATGAAGTTTTCAACGAGGTATGTTTAGAGAAGTGCAACTGAGTGTTATTCTTAGCAACTGCTTCTTTCATTTTCAAATCTGAAGTGTTGTTGGTTCTGGAACGTAATATGCATGCTAGCTATTTAGAGTTCATAGTTTATAGTTGAAGGGGTATTTGTGATCATACCTGAGGTCATGTTAAAATGAGTACATGAAAATACCTTGACAGACATAAAAGTTGAGAGTAATAATGTTGAAACCTATATGTAGACTATGTAGACATCAGAAATGTTGATGGATAGGGAGAATTTGGAAACCTGCAGTATGTGATCATGTACAGCAGGAATCAAGGAATTGTCACTTCCTCTGCTGTAGTGTGGTCTTGGAGTTAGTATACATAATTTTAGGCAGTGTGGGATACAGGGGACCTTTTCCCTGTACATCACAAAAAGAGAAACTTTTTGTTGCTGTTTTTTTTTTATTTGATATTCTGGGTGTTAGTGTAATGGCATTCAACATTCAGGACATTTAGTCTGATGTTATGAATCCTGTTAGAACACACATTCCCACATTCCACAATTGCAGAGTATAGTCTATGGCCATACCAAGAATCTAGTCACATCATAAAATTATTCAGAGTTGGAGTTATGTATATGAATTGAGAGTGTATTCCATAATGATTAACATTGTAAGAAGCAAATCTGAAATGTCTTACAGTTTGACAATAACCAAAATCGTAACAAAGATTGCTAGCTCTTACAATTATATTAGAATGAGTTAGCTTCAAACTCAGCAAGATCCTTAACTCCTCAATATGTAAAGCTTTCAACCCCAAGCAAAATCTACCTCTTATAAAGTGGTAGTGAACGAATTATAAGCCCAAGTATTGGCTTTTGTCAGAATAATTAAGATCTTGAGCATTGCGTAAGCATCTAGTAAATTTTCTTTGAATTCCCTTGAGGAGCATTAATCACCCTTAGAGAATGGGTTTACTGTACATCACTATATTGATTGGAGAATGAGTGTGTGTTAATGTACAAGTAATGCCCGCTGAAAAAGTCCATTGCTTCATGGCAGCATATCAAGCCGCCATGGAGCACGGACTGAAAAAAATGGAACAGCCGCTATTATTTTGCACACACTAAACAGATCCTCTGCTGTTTAGCGAGCGTAAAATAAAATAAAAATAAAATAAAAAAAACTGCATGTATGTGTTTGTGTGTGAAAGTACATGCGTGTGTGAGTGTGAGATAGAGATTGGTTGAGCTGCTATTTTTACGCTCGCTAAGAAGCGCTTTTGCTGTTAAGTATAAAATAAAATAGAAGTGTTTGTATGTATTAGTGGTGTGTGAATGTGTATGTCTGTATAAGTGTGAGTGAAAGATTGGCTAAGCTACTATTTTACACTGGCTAAGCAGCTCTTCTGTTGTTTAGCGAGTGGAAAAAAAAAAGGCATGTGTGTGTGTGTGTGTGTGTGTGTGTGTGTGTGTGTGTGTGTGTGTGCGTGTGTGTGAGTGTGTGTGAGTGTGTGTGTGTGTGTGTGTGTGTGTGTGTGTGTGTGTGTGTGTGTGTGTGTGTGTGTGTGTGTGTGTGTGTGTGTGTGTGTGTGTGTGTGTGTGTGTGTGTGTGTGTGTGTGTGTGTGTGTGTGTGTGTGTGTGTGTGTGTGTGTGAGAGAGTGTGTGAGTGTGTGGGAGAGTGTGTGTGAGAGTGAGTGTGAGTGTGAGATGACTACCAGAAGCAGCAGCAGTAAAGAAGTTTACAAACCTCTGCACCTTTCAGCTCAAGAAATCTTTGAGGAGCAAAGGCTCTAAAATTGAAACTTAATTATTGCTTTTATAAAATTACAAAGCTACTAAAGTAAAGTATTTAAGTTAACATGAATTTTCAGAAGGAAAAAAAAAGTCTGAAGCTCAAAAGTATGTCATTATTTAGTAATTTCAATCTTCAGTGACTGCCAACCAAACAATTTAGGAGTAAGGAACCAGAAATAAAGTAAATAACCTGGTGATTTTTAAATGTTACATTTTGGCTGTAAAATGCTTCATCCAACACCATTAACATAAACTACAGCAAGTTTAAAACATTAGGTGGAGGAACTATTTTACATCAAAAATATACAAAAAATATACAGTAATAAAAAATATATATAAGTAAGTAAAACATTAATTTCACAGTGAGTCCATTCTCTAAGTGCAATAATGCTTGGCAAGGTGTGTGTTAATGTTTAATTAATGTCCTTTCAGGGGTGTAGAGGCCCTCTACCTATAGCATCAGGCCTCATAACACCCCTGGGTGGGCGTTAATTACACATTAACACACACCCTGTCAGGCATTATTGCTTGCTTAGAAGAGAAGCAAAACATAAAATTTGATTCAAGTCTGTCATCAGCTGGAAAAAAATCTCTACATTAAAGCAGAAGATTTGGATTGAAAACTTCTAAAAATTTGGCTCCATACTTTTAGGACTTTAGATTTCACCAGTGAAAAATTGGCATTAAAATTCCATTTTAATTTGATGTAGATACCATAATCTTTAAATAAGCAAATACTTCCAATAGAAGTGCTCCCTAATAAGATGTGATGATTGACTTTCAGAGTTACAAATGTAATGAAATTGCATTTACTAAAATTGATGTTAAGCCCATTCCTATTCAGCCATTTTACTACATTAGAAAGATAGTTAATGAACATAGTATAATCAGAATAATTAATAAAGCCTGATCCTATAATATCATTTGTATTTTTAAACATCTAAATACGTTTTGTGTAGGCAGAAAGGAAAAAGCTATGTTGAAAACTGCCAAATCTAAAACAGACCCATGAAGGACTGCTGAGTAAACATTGGCTCGATGCAAATACCAGCTTCCGATTTTTACATTAAATTGCCTTTTAGAGAGCCATGGGTTAATCCATTTGAAATGAATCAATCTATCAACAGCCCTATCTTCAACTGCCAATAGATCAGAGACATTGCACCAAAACTCCTTTCTGTGTCAGTGGAGTTTTCCCATTTTTCCCCTGTTGTATGACCTTAGAGTAGGTGTTTATAATTTTGGAGGTGTGAGGGACTTGGTCCCCATATCGGGTGGTACAGAAGTCTTCCCTTCTACAAGAAAATGATTTTGATCATTGCCAAAAGGTGTTCCAGCATCATTTCATTGGTTTATCAGCAGTCAAAGAAATGGTTGTCCAGAGATCGACATGAAACCATCTTATTTAATATAAAGGTATCCAGGTTTCATCATGCATTCTATAATAACTAAATATATAATTTCAATATAATTTCTCATTTGAAATAAGTACAGGGTCCATTGTTTGAGATAGATTGTATGGATGTCTGCTGTAATAAGGGGATGCAGAGTGATCAGATTTAACCTAAAGACACAATATGCTGATGCTTCTAGTGTCCCTCCTTGCATGTACATTCTCAAAACTCATGCTTAGATTAAAGCATATTATCTGTATTTATACATTCTGTGGGACTGTGAACAATGCTGGATTGTACAAACAGAGGCAAATATTGTGTTTAAAAAGTCAGTAGTGCTATTCTGATATAGGATTTCTGAAGGATGATTGTTCTTCACAATCACTAGCCCAGCTTATTCATCCTCTATTAAGCTGCCTTTCATCAACCTTGGAAGGCCACTAAGACTGCTGACTCTTCTTGAGAGGCATCCTGCAAACAAGGCCTTCCAGAAAGACCATCTCCCAGTCATGGGTGTATACAATTAATGGCTGAGAAGCCTACTTTTTTACTCTTTGAACCTGCAAGTTCAGCAGACTTCAAATACTGGCCCAGGAAGGATATTTTCTTATCGGTCTTCACATCAGTCAGATTGAGCTCACAGATGCAGACCCTGATAAGGAGGAAACTTTTTAAAGATTTTCACAGAGACAGAATGTAACTTGGAACAATTCTTACTTCATACCCAATATGATCTGCAAATGGCTCCTTGAATTAACCGAAGAACATCTTGATTTTCATCTTAATCCACAAAATAAGGGGGGGGGGGGTTGGGATTTGTTCCAACACGGATGTGCACCAGTGACTTAAGACTACAAAAAATCCAAAGATCCAAGATTGTTTGGTCTGCTGTAGGTTCAATCCACAAGGGCAGCTGCCTAAATGCAGCCTTTATTAAATACCCCTTATCTGTCATTATTTGAAGTTAATACTTGACTTCCATTCACATCTCATATCATTACAAAGTGGGCATCCAGTTGAAATGTAGAGTTGGACTTACCTCTACTGTACTCCAGGGCACGTTATAGTCTACTGTCCATAACCTTCACTGCTTGCAATTTCATATTTATGTATGAATGCACTGTAGCAGTTATCCTTATGATGAATGCACTATAGTTGTTTGTGGGTGCTCATCTTATCTCTAGATTGTTGATTAATTAGATTATTGTTGCCGTAGGAGCTCCATGCTACCTTCCAATTTTACATAAGTAGGCCTATTTTAATTAAGATGCCTGCACCAGTATAATACCTGGGGCAAGACTTGCTGTTTATTATATCCTCTAGTGTTGTTTTTTGTTTTTCTTTTGCTGGAAGGTTTTATTGTGTGTTTGGAGTTTTCTGTGATAACTTAGATGAGAGGGTTTTTTGTATCTGCTATGACCTCTAAACATCTCTTTCTCTCTCTCTGGCAGCTTTAGTTGTGATTGAAAGCTCACATATTAGTGACCTTCATCTCAAAAACAGACTAAAAAAAAACAGAGATTATGATCGCTTTTCCTGCTGGGATACCTGCTGACCCTACTTGTGTGGCAGATAACCTCACACCATAACTGTAGGACATGTAAATGCTCTAGATGTGCTGTCAGAAGCTTGATGTATGTCACTGGCTAATTTTTATTCTTTGTGAATGCACTGGCCATGATCCTATTATTCAGACATTCACAGTTACGTTTAGCACCCTTCCATGACTGTATTGTCATGAGTGTTTTGTAGCTGAGAGATTAAAGTGCAAAGTGATCTTTTTAAACATCAAAATAGTGACTAAAATACATTTCAGCAGGAAATCACTAATATTATCATTGACAGTATGTCAATCAACCACAGGTAGCTGCTCTTGGATAATTTTAATTTGTGTGGTTATGATAAGCTGTTGAATTTTGGATATGAATATGGTGAGATGCAAAATGTACACATTGTTACTTTCTTCTACAATACACTTAAATCAATCACTGGACATGGTATCAATGACTCATACTCTGCATGTAGTAGAAATAACAATGGACCTGATATCCTGATCTAAGTACCTTAGACTTTAACATATGCTGTCTTCAACCGTTACCAATTTCTACATAAGAACACAATGCTCAACCTAATTAAATAGCTTGAATTCCTTTGGTCTGATGCTACAATTCAAACTTTCAGGTATTTTACTGCATGCTAAGTTATATGTGGCCACTCAACTCACTCACTGAGTTGCATTGACTGAGAAGAGCATACAGTTGAAAGGTAACCTGTGACACTGCACTGCATAGAAGGAGTAGTAGGTGCCAAATTAAAGAACGATGTCTGTGCAAAAGACTGAAAAAGTTGTCTACTACATGGAAATTAAACTTTTTTTAAGGATTCAAACATTTTAATGTATATAAAGCATGAGGTCTCTCTACTGTTCACATTCACTTCTTGAGTTGTCCATGTAAAAATAATAGATCACTTGTCACTAAAATACTGGGTAAATCCTGGGCATTGTCAACCCATGTTACAAATATTCATACTTACTTATGTGTATGTACACTCCACATACAGTAACAAAACATACTGTAATACTTATAGAACTATTGTGCCCATAGTAGGCTGGACTGCTGCAGACACTGAAATTATTTACTTTGCATCCTGCAAGAGCAGAGGCAGCAATCCAGCCAGGGTAGCTCACCTGGCTAGACAGCTATATGCAGTCTCTTACACTATGTAGAACACCAATTAATGACTGATATTGACACCAACAGGGAGACATGCTACCTGCCTTACCAATCATCTTTAAGTGCAATGCATGTATGTGTTTAGTCTACCAAAGGAACAGTGCTTCTTGTGCAGCAGTGTGTGCTATATACTGCTATGGTACTTCCTTCAGGTACGCAGTTGTAAATTACACTGTGTGAATACCACTTTATGTAACATGGCACACTGCTGAGAATCTGTATGCCTGTCTAGTTCCTGTCATTGTTTTCATCCATCTGTGCCTGAATTTGGTCCACTGTGATTGTTGCACTACCCTGGCAAACAAACAGGGACAAGCTAATAAATAAATGTGCTTTGATTGCTTGTATGATATTATAACCTGCACCAGTATCCACAGATGTGCATCCCTGATGGACAGTCATTCATTGACTAGTGTGCCTCACATTATTCTTTGTTTTACACATGCCCCCATGGGGCTGGGGAAATATCACTTGCTGCTGTCTAGGTGGCCTGGGTTTGAACACCGGTTCCCACACTTGGTGTTGGTATAGGGATCGGTGAAGGAGATGGGAGCCATGCTCTGTATGCCTTACCGGATGTGGATGGTTTCAGACAACATTCAACTTCCTTGCATGGAACAGCCTACTTTCAGAAACCTGTAGGGAATAAAAGTTATGGGAACTGTGCATGGCCAATGAAAATGCCAAGAAATGTTCTTTGGTAACTCATAGTGGAGATACACTTGCCATTGGGATTAATAGTGTTGGATATCTCATAGCATGAGTGAAGACTATAACAGGATGGTCACAAAGACAATAGATGTTCTGGTTCTTAACTATGCTTTTACATTATATCTTAGTGTTATTCAAGTTAATTTGATAGTTTGCTTCAGGAGATGAGTAAAAGATGGCGGAGATTCAAAAAAAAAAAAGAAAACACTAGTTCCTGCTTCTAACCTCATTCTAAGGGAATGATTATTTGAATGCCTACATTTTAGCAATTTGCACATCAAGACTCATTTTATAGACAAGGATATTGCTTTTGCAAAGAAGTAACACGTTCAGCTGTCCTGCATTATTTATACCTATGCATTCTAGCTTGTCTGAAATATGTGTACTTTTCCCAAGATGTATATGGGCTTACTTGGTTCTTTGTTTAGAACATTGTGGAAATCAGATATGAGTACAGCATTGTGAAATGTGATTGCTTGGTCATGTTGTATTGATACCATGAAAACAGTCTACCCAATTTTATTTTGCAGGATAGTTAATTCCTAGGAAATGTCATAAGGATTATTAGTTGTTTTTGCTTCAGTCATGCCATCATTAAGTCTATGCCATTTCACCCATATCACTGACAAGTCTCCTCTCACTAAAAATGGCTTTCTATATTGGTCTGAGTACTTGATCTACTATTAGGTATTGAAAGTGAAAAGAGACTGAGAGCAGTATTAGATGGCAAGTAAGTTCTTGTAGCAGCATAATATTTTGAGAAACTAAATAACTGAAGGGAAAATGATGAATACTCATTTTTAAAAATACAAACTGTGTACTAATCTCATCAAATAAGTTGTATACTGAAATGCTAACAAGGCTTCATTGTTTAACCAATGGCAATGCTCTACCTATTCAAATTTTAAACTTTATTGAAGGTACAGAGGAATAACAGCACATCTACATATATCTCCAAAGGTAAAGGTTATACACCACTGCTCTAGGTCATGAAGTTTGAGAATGCATATGTCTCCAAAGATAAAGTTTGTGCACCTCTGCTCTAGTTCAGGAGGTTTGAGAATGCATATGTCTCCAAAGGTAAAAGTTGTAAACCTCTGCTCTAGGTCATGAAGTTTGAGAATGCATATGTCTCCAAAGATAAAGTTTGTGCACCTCTGCTCTAGTTCAGGAGGTTTGAGAATGCATATGTCTCCAAAGGTAAAAGTTGTAAACCTCTGCTCTAGGTCATGAAGTTTGAGAATGCATATGTCTCCAAAGATAAAGTTTGTGCACCTCTGCTCTAGTTCAGGAGGTTTGAGAATGCATATGTCTCCAAAGGTAAAAGTTGTAAACCTTTGCTCTAGGTCATGAGGTTTGAGAATGTAAATAGATGTCCATTTTTAATGACTCCATAAAACCTCAGTTTGATCAGTCTTTCTGCTATGTTTAGATGAAACATGCATTTACATGATTATGAATGATATATTTACTATGGTTCAATAGTGTTCCACTGAATTTCATTGTCTGTAACTTTCAACGGTAAAAATGAGTATGAATATATTTATTTACTTAATTTCCACTTATTTGTACCTGAGATGTACTATTTCAGTGGTACTTATTTAGGGTTAGCAACTACTTGACTGTAATTAAAATCCATTAACTATTTCTGCTTGCTAGACTTGACATGAAACTGATGTTGTTTCATTATTTCTGCTTGCTTGACTTGACATGAAACTGATGTAGTTTTGTGATTCCACGTGTGTTGACAGCACAGCAGTAGATCATTGAAATTTGATATTTTACTGACACTTCCTTAGTATCAAAATGAGAGCTTAGCAATGCATGTGACAGAGTGCCTCACAAAAGTTTAACTCAACAGTGCTCACCACTATGGTAAAGAGGGATGAGGCCCTGCCTGCAGCCCATATGGGCCAGGGAGGATGGTCACATATCTCTCTGTCTGCAGACATTGAAAATAGGTATAAAGATTCTTGAAAAAGAAGTACATTAGTCCAAAACGCTGGCCCCCTTATAAGAATACAATTTGAATTCTGAATAGTACATAACTATTCCTAGTCAAATAAAATTGTGGGATTCTACTCCGAAACACAAGTTTAAAAAACTGTGAGTGACAAAAAAAAAAGGAAACTATGAACAACATAGTGTAAACTCTGAAAATTTTAATAAAAGATACTGCAAAATCTGTCTCAAAAAGTCATTTAGATTTGCCTGTGAAAACAGGAGATGTAAAATGTGGGTCCTCTTTCTTTAAATTATTGGTGCCACTAGTATACTGATCACATAGTTTGTCTTGCTTTTGACAAAACAGATTTAGAATCTTAGGTGATGGGTGGTGAGATTGATAAAATCATGTGAAGGGATAAATCAATCCTGAAAATAACTAACTAACTAATAATAGATACATCATACAAAGGGGTAAATCAAGTTTGAAAATATGTATGTTCCCCCAAAATTGGTACAGTTGAGAAATCTGGATGGGCGTATCTAGGTGATGCCAGCTGACTGTTACTGGGATGAGGGATCTGGCTCTAGGAGGGAGCACTAGGTTTAACACCTCCCAGAGCATGGGCCTGCTGAGTTCACATTGCCAGTAGATGCATGGCAGTGACTTTGGAAAGTGTGTGTGTGTGTGTGTGTGTGTGTGTGTGTGTGTGTGTGTGTGTGTGTGTGTGTGTGTGTGTGTGTGATGTAATGTCATGTCATGTATGCTTCCTGTGGTAGGTAGCACTGGTGGAGTACAAGTGAGCCACCATGGTGGACTGGACCCATGGTTCAGTGGTCCTGCAGACTGGCCTGTTCCATACTGCCTGGCTCTCACATCTCCTTGAATAAATGGACTGATGAGACCTTCAAGCCACATAATGATTGGTCCAAAGGGCTCTTGATACTTTGGTTCTTGCACTGAGACAGCTGCAAGTGGAATAGACAGGGTGTTAGTGCAAAAGAAAGGAGCACACTGGCCAGTCCCACTTAACAGATGGGAAAAAAAAGAACAACATTGATACACAGGGAATCCTGTGTGGAAAAGCATCAATACAGAGTCCAAGGCATATAGTTAATGGGACCAAGAATAAGGCAAGTAGCTCCAGTTATGACCTGGTGAAACACAGAGATGAAATTCTGGAATTTCCAAGACAGATGTATTGAATGTGCCCAATCAATTCCAATTTAGCCTGTCTTTCATCTCCAAGTTTTTGTGGTTACATTGGGTATAAAAAATATTCTTAATTGTATACTCAAGCTGATCCATATTGGCGGTAGGCATAAATGTAGGGAACAGTCACATCTCAACTTCCAGCAAAAATGATTTCAGTAGGTTCAGTTGATCACATATAATGATATAGATTTTGCCGAATAAGGGACATTGAAGCTCTTATAAACACAGATCATTATACTTCCTTTTATATGTTATCATCTGGTGAAGCTGCTGAACCAGATGACACTAGTGGAAATCACTGGAGATTAAATACGTGTAATCTTGATTCAGCTACTGTGAGAACATTGGGATTACATAAGAACAAACACATCTCAAACAACTCCTACCGGTATTGCAGGCCACTTAAATTTATGTAGGTAAGTTTGGGTCTGTGTATGATGGGCTTCCATGATATGCTAGATGGACCCTGTGAAGATGGCCATTAGTGATCCACATGGAGAGGAAGAGTATGGATTGTCTGTCACCCACTGGTGGTTACATGGAGTGAGTGGATGCCTAGTGTGACATGACATTACCTGCCCTTATGCCAGGGATAGGTTTAATCCAGTTTAAGATTATACACAATTGATCTGTGATGGTTAACATCAGCAATTTTTAAGTCCTAGAATCTGCACTGAAAGAGTAGAGTTTTCTGTCAGTTCTAAACTTTCATATGAGCAAGTTTTTTCCATGTGAAAATGTAAGAACTTGCTAGTAAATGCATACATAGTGTTTTTATTACTGAAATAGTTACCTTTTGGTTAAATAAGCTTTAGGATTATTAGAAAACATCTACACTAGCAAAAGGATTTTTTGATTTAACAGTATGTTATTAATGAGTAGAATGTAGCTGTTTGCAGACAATGAAACCAAGTGTGAAGCCACATTAATAGTTCACAATGTATTATTCAATGCCACAAGCCATCACGATAGCTGATTTAAACAATGGATGTGAGGTAATGGGACAAGTAATGCATTTAGAAAAAGTAGGAAGTCAGCTGATATTGAGGACCTCATATCCCTGGATACCTGTATATCAAGTGGATCTCTGATGAAAAACTTCTCCAGTGGGCATTGGATTCTGCATCTTCTCCTCTGAGCAGTAACAAAATACAGGGATGTGCTTGCTAAAATAATTGATTGTTGCAGAACAGTGGGCAGCTTTCTATACATTCAAACCCCTATCATTATATGTTAATTACATAGTCAAAGACAGCAGTTCTTATCAGAAAATAACATGTAAGCAAGCTTTGTGCTTCTCTTCTTAGTTATTTTGAGATCCATTCCTCAACACTCCATAGAAGCAGTCAATAAATGGATGACATATTACTTGTTTGTGGAAAGCAGGGGCTCCTCAGACATTGCGTATAGAATACCAGAGTCCTTGTATACCCTCTCTCAGTATCTCCATTATAAAATTACTCTATTGAGTAGTAGAAAGCTCACCTACTTCCGCACTGAGCAGGAAGTAGTGACACAGATACTTTCATGACTAGCTGGGGATGGTTAAGTTTTTATCTAAAGTAAATCATATATCTGTAGAGAAGTCAATGAACTCTGAAGAAGTTTGACATAGCAATTTCTACATAAGAAGTTTCAAGATTTCTTCTTTGTTGGTCCATTGAAAGTCACACCAGCAAAATGTATGTTAGAGTTCTTGGGTTTGAGTCCAGAATGAGAACTAATAGTGTCTTCAGGTAAGTAGGAGCTAGCTGCATTTCTGGACTATTTTGAACCTAACCAATATTTCTTCGTAAGGAGAGAATCAAACTGTGTACCTTGTGCCTGCGAGATAAACATCTTAATGATTTTTACTAATTCCCACCCGTCAGTTAATTATTTCATGATAAGAATGCCTAAGCAGAGAGCTTTCTTGGTATTTCTGTGGAATAAAGAGACCATCATACATAGCTAAGACTGCCTGGTAGACAATTAAGGTAAACAGCATAAGAATATTGTGCCCTGATAAAATAAAAAATTAGCAATATGCTAATATTCCCACCTACCTATATCCCTGAGAGAGCTACCAGTCATGATGTCCCTGCTTACTAGGCAGCTGCATTTCCTTTGCTAGTCACAGCAGGGATAATGCTGCTACGTGTTATGATCTGCTGCTACATGTTATGATCTGTCTTTCCTTTGAGGTGAGAATGCTGGCATCTGACTGCTGTCCCTAATCCACCCCCACAGTCAGCCTGCAGTTCATCAAACACTGAACCAAGAATATCAGCAGTATAGCTACCAGCTAAATGTTTTATTTTTCTGCTAATGTAGTTATGCCATTAATTAAAAATAACCGGAATAGTATAGCAAAATGTCACTGCAGTAGCTCTGGACTGCTGTCAGGTTGTCAGTGATGTAATTTAAAGTATGGCAGCCATTCAGGGTTTGGGAAAAAGCCCTGAAAATCTGAGGCAGCAGAACGCTAGGAAGAGTTTGTGAAATGATGCATGTTTATACACAGCTTCATAGTGAGTGGGATCCATGAAGGTAAGGTCTGTGTGTAACTGCTGACTGGTATCAGGCACGCTTAATACATGAAAGAAAAGGGAAAGGACTAGGCAAATCTTGCTTAGATGTGTGTGGCTGGACACATTAGTGAGGGGATAGCACAGTATGTTGGTTTGGAACACACTGGCATAAAGGACACCCATAGTATTTACTGAAGCCTATTCTAATGTTTGAAATGACCCAGTACTGCTTACATTCACAATCTGAAATGAACATATGGAAGACAAAAACACTCCTTTTTTATTTAGATTATTAAGTAAAAAGGTAAATGTAGTCAGCACAGAGAATTGCTGTACTGAGTTAAGTAAGGCAGGGATAACATAAGAAGCATCACTTGGTAATCGAAAGGACTTTCAAAAGCCAGTCTTAGAAAATAAATGTGATACATCACAGAGAGTTACAGCTAAGATGAATGATCTATAATCCAGGAAAAATGAAAACATATTGTGGCATACTAATGCACATTACATTTATTGTCATAGCCACAGCAAGAAAAGGAAAGCCATGCTGCATTTCTGCTACTATGTAAAAGCGTAATTGTAGTACTGCCAACTGAAAGAAAATAATAAACTGACCTACAGCTGACATATTTGAGGGAAAAAGCTTAAAGTGCAGAATAGAAACTACATGAATAAATTATATCAAGGTGAACACACTAACTGAAATATTATCCTTTTGTGACCTTCAAAAAAGCTTATATTCAAGTAGTATGTTTTTAGTTCTTCATGGTAAACACCCATGCCTAATATAAAAGTAGGAAAAATGTCACCATTGGTAGATGTGGCATCATTTAGCATACTATGAAGGAATGCATTAATGCTCAAGAAGGAATTTTTACTTTTCTCAGTAATATTTTGTAGCACTGGAAGTTTTCATTTTTATGTGCCTTTCTTATTTTAATAGGATAGCAGCTGGTTACAGATGTTTTAGCTCTTAAGTACCACAGCAGGAAAATCATATTCAGCAAAAAGACGAGCAAAGGCTTCCCCATGAGTATTAATTTCATCTGCCTTATTAGGAAAGGTGAATTGCATGTCTTCTTTCTTCAAAAAGATTCTTCCATTTTTTCGTAAGGCAGTCTGAAAAATCTTTTCATGTTGTTGTCACTTTCTACAATCCATTGTCTCCTTCCTAGGTTCCATTTCAACCACCTTCAATGTGTCAGTATATATAAAGCTTCACCTTAAAGTCAGAAAAAATGCATAACCAGAAGGAAGTGGACTTTCTTTCAGTGCTAACTTGACCTATATATATTTTGACCTCTTGCACATTAAAAAGATTATTCTACTTCTTCTACTGGAACTAAGGTAGATGGAATGACAATAAAAAATATAACTCTCACTGGTTATGTAGTTGATTTTGTTTTAGCTGAACATTTAATATAAGATGATACTGAAGATTATGTGGAGCGGGAATACAATCTGAATCAGAAAGGTGGATTGTGTGTCAGCCTCCTTTTAAGCAATTGCCTGACTCTGAATGGAGAGCTGATATGTCAACAAGCAAAGGAGAATAGTATTGCTAAAATGTGATTCATCCTCAAGACTTGGTGAGTATCTTCACAAGGTGGGCCCTGTTTTTCACAAAATCTCACCAAGATGACACTGATATATAGATTGTGTTTTATATAGCATATACCATGGACAGAAGTAGCTTAAAAAATGAAAAAATTAGCTGGGTGCACAAGACCCAGGATAAAAAAGTGCCCAGTCCTGGTAGGCACACTGGTGCCAGGACTGAAAAAAATGACAGTGTAGAATCCTTAAAATATGGAAACATTCCTGCAATGGGGCCAGGCCAGGCCCAGGGGGAGGATGGCTCCCCTGTTGCAGAAGGAAGTAGCAGTCCACAAAAATCACAAAAACTGATAGGCCAAAGAAGAGCCGTAAAGATGACAGAGTGGACTATTAAGGATAAGAAAGAAATTATGTATTGTTACTACTATGCAAAAAGCCCAGAATTTCCAGTCACAAGATATACAAAAAGATTAAGAGAGAAATTAGAGGAAAGAAAACTACTTCCACAAGAAAAAAACTGTCAAAAGCCTCAAATAAAAATTTGTGTTCATTAATACAACTGATTTGTGAAAAACAGTATATAGACCAAAAAAAACTTTGATCTATTTGGAAAAAGAAGCATCTGAGGAAGTGTGAAAATATAAACAGCAAAACCTAGACATTTTTGAAAAGTATAAAAAAGAAATATAGACATGGGAAAGAAAGATTTGACATGGTACAATGTTTATGCAAAGGTGAAAGCCAAATTAATCAATATAAAGAAGGCAGACCCAAAGATATTTGAAGAGAAATACAGGCAAAGGCATCCAGAGATGGAAGATTTTACAATGAAAACATACTATCACAAAGGGAATGCAGAAAAGAAGATTAGTAAAGTAGAAGTTAAACAAATAGAAGTGGAGTATCTGCAAAGTGAAGGATTTGGTGTAGAAGGTCTAACACAGGTTACATCAAAGCATGATGGAACAAGTCCCCAAAGTAAAGAGAAACAGGGAGATCAGGAGACATCTGAAGAAGAAATATGGACATGAGAAAGAAAAAGAGATTTAGTATGGTGTAATATCTATGCAAAGGAGAAAGCAAAACTAATCAATACAAAAAGAGCAGCACCAAAGATATTTGAAGAGAAATACAGGCAAAGGAATATGGACATGGAAAACTTTACAATACAAAAAAATAAGAAGACAAAAAGGAAAAATAGAAAATTAGATTAGTAATGGAGAAGTTAAAGAAATAGAAACTGAGATTATGGAGTACCTGCGAAGTGAAAGATTCAGTGTAGAAAATCTAATTCAGAAATCACAACAACAGGATAGAGCAATGGGCATCCAAATTAAGGGGATAAACCAAGAAAATATTCCAAAAACTTCCAAAACGAAAAATACACAGATCCCAGTTTCTCCACTCGTAAAAAACTAAATTTTAATTTAAAGTGCATTAAAATAGCAATACACTTTTCGTCAAGACTAATGTCTTAACTTCTTCAGAAACTTTTAAACAATATCACAAAGCACTATTTATAGTGTAGATATAACAAGCATTCAATAATCCATTTAATGTCTTAAAGACATATGCTATGAATTTTAACATTCTCTTCAGGGCATTTTTGTTTTTGTTAGTATACCCTCTTACAGGATTATACTCACTTGGACTAACATAGTTTTAACACTATCATTTACATTATTTAGAACCATATATATATTTTAATAAGTATTATTTAATGGTGCAATAAGTAAAATGTAAAAATATATAAATACTACACATTTCAATATAGTTAACAATGCGTTTGACCCAAATGCAATAAAAATGCATATATTTTGTAAATATAAAATTAATGCTAGCATAAAAATAAATATTAATATAGAAATTAATATAAAAATTAATCATTTCATTAATTTAATCAAAATAAATTAAATTCCAATAAGATAAACATTTATCCTCCAATAGATATGTACACATAAAAAGGCATTCAAGCATGTAAAATGTGTACATATAAGCTTTTAAACATGTGAGCATATAAACATATACCATATAAACATACAGCTCCCAGAATTCTATTGAGCCCATTTTTAACCCACACTAAGGAAGAATTTACTCCATAATCTCAATCTAAAATTCTTATTAACCAACTAGTTTTCATTAATATTGGTATGTATGATAATCTAGATATAAAAGTTTTTACTTCACTAGCATTACCTAACTAGGTTTTTCAACCTTAATATGCACATAATGGAGCTCATTTCATTAATGCCTGGAAATTGACAGGCATTCACTCTGAGCTGCCATAGGAGTTCTTTCCTCTCCAACTTCAAAGACTCTGGTTCACCCCTTTCATCTTTCTTCAATTGGTCGATGACCCTAAATTTAAATTCATGGCCAACAAACTCACTTGTATGTCTAGCTAATGCATTCTCTAATTTATTCCTGCTAATACAATAGATGTGCTTGTATATTCTTTCACCAAGCTTTCTGTCAGTTTTACTGATATAGAAAGCAGGACAGCATATACATTTAGCTAGATATACCACTTGTTTGCTGTTACAGTTAAATCTCCCATTGGACCTATATTTCATATTACCTATTCCGAAGTTACAACCTACATCAATGTATTTACAAAACCTACACATGTTACACTTATACATGCCTTCTTTATTGGTGTATATTCAGCAGTTGGCTTCCAGAATTTCTTTTAAATTGTTACCACGCCTATATATAATTTTAGGCCTTTCTGGAAACATTTCCCTAAGATGCTTATCACTCCTCAAGAGATCCCAATTTTTTGTGATAATATTCGTTATATTGTGGGAGTCTATGTTATATGTACATATAAAACCACAGCTCCATTATGTGCATATTAAGGTTGAAAAACCTAGTTAGGTAATGCTAGTGAAGTAAAAACTTTTATATCTAGATTATCATACATACTAATATTAACGAAAACTAGTTGGTTAATAAGAATTTTAGATTGAGATTATGGAGTAAATTCTTCCCTAGTGTGGGTTAAAAATGGGCTCAATAGAATTCTGGGAGCTGTATGTTTATATGGTATATGTTTATATGCTCACATGTTTAAAAACTTATATGTACACATTTTTACATGCTTGAATGCCTTTTTATGTGTACATATCTATTGGTGGATAAATGTTTATCTTATTGGAATTTAATTTATTTTGATTAAATTAATTAAAGGATTAATTTTTATATTAATTTTTATATTAATTTCTATATTAATATTTGTTTTTATACTAACATTAATTTTATATTTACTAAATATGTACATTTTTATTGCATTTGGGTCAAACGCATTGTTAACTATATTGAAATGTGTAGTATTTATATATTTTTACATTTTACTTATTGCACCATTAAATAATACTTATTAAAATATATATATGGTTCTAAATAATGTAAATGATAGTGTTAAAGCTATGTTAGTACAAGTGAGTATAATCCTGTAAGAGGGTATACTAACAAAAACAAAAATGCCCCGAAGAGAATGTTAAAATTCATAGCATATGTCTTTAAGACATTAAATGGATCATTGAATGCTTGTTATAGCTACACTATAAATAGTACTTTGTGATATTGTTTAAAAGTTTCTGAAGAAGTTAAGACATTAGTCTTGATGAAAAGTGTATTGCTATTTTAACACACTTTAAATTAAAATTTAGTTTTTTACGAGTGGAGAGACTGGGATCCAAATTAAGTGGATACCAGTGGAACAGGAAGCAATTGATCAGGTGGTATATGAAGATATTTTGCAGCCTTCCACAGGAAACCAGTATAAACATTCACTTGAAGCTGGACAGCAAGGGAAGGAACTGGAAACTGTGGAAATTCTCACATAGTCAATGTTGAGGAGTAATAGGCCATTGAGTTCCCATATAACAGAGCAGCGGATGGCACAGGATTGAAATTGAAGAGAAGGTGCTACAGGAAGATGCCATAGAACTTTCTATAGAATGCCTGCAGGAAATGGAAAACAAAAAATGTGCCCTCAATTTAGAAGAAAATGAGCTAATATAAAAGTTGCTTGATGTAATAGAGACAGATAAACATACTAGGATCAATGAAAGAAATAGACTGCAGAAGATCAATAAAACCCAAAGAGTCAGACATTTGATAAAACAAATGAACACAGTAATTATGACTGTCCTTCTAGATCCATGTGCTATAACAGAAGTAAATAGGTATATTACTGTGCAGCTAAATTAACAACTGATAATGTTCTACTACAAGAACACAGGGTAGTGAGGGAAAGGAAGGAGAGAAATCGAATATCATCATGGAGGAATCAAATAGAGAAAAACTATAAAGCAGTTAAGACAAGAAGTGTCACTCTTAGAAGAGTATAGAAGAGGGAACAGAGCAACAAAATACTTCGAAAGATCAACGTGATAAAAGCAATGCACAGTATTAGAATGCAAATAAACTAAAAATCTCAGTACAGGTGGAAAAACTTAGAAGACATGCGGAGAAATATAAAGGAAAAGTACAAAATAAGCAATTTATTGATGACCCAAAAATGTTTTATAGAGAATTAGAAAACAAGGTAAAAGGAATTGAAAGACCACCAAAAAAAGAAGAAATAGATATGTTTTGGAGAAGTATTTATGAAGATCCTGTGGAACATAACAAAGATGCTAAATAGATAGAAGAAGTAAAAGAAGGAATAAGAAGTTTAAAGGTATATGATATGAAATGAGATGAATTAACAGCCAGAGAGACTGAAACAAAGTTAGGAAAAGCCTCTAATTGGAAAACCACAGGCCCAGATGCAGTACCTAACTTCTGGTTAAAACTATTGACATCTCTGCATGAAGATTTAGCCATGAGTGAGAAATATTTATATGTGGCCCCCCGAACAGGCACCAACATAGCTCTCAACCTTCCATCTCCAAAATGAGGAACACTAGCCCTCATAATGTGGAACAAATGGGCAAAATATGGAACACATACTAATGGCTTACTAACAACTTCAATTAGGCAGGCCATAGGATGGTTAAAATATGCTGGTTTTACTTATAAAGAAGATCCTTTAATGAATTAGTATGATTCATTTCTATTTACCATGGATTTCACTTAAAAAATTCCTAACACTGAATGTGTGACAGAGTCTTTCAATGTGGAACATTGAGGAACTTTGAGGAACATGAACTTTTTAAGACCCCAAATGAAGCACGTTCCTTGTAATGAGGTACACTTGAGAGGTATGGATGCCAACTTGGCTAACAACAGCAAAAACAATTCTACTACTTAAGAATGAACCTGCAAGCTACTCTAAAAATTATAGACCAATAATTTGCCTTCCGACGACATGCAAACTTTTCACTGGAACTGATGCCAACAGAGTTTATAGTCATTTAGAAGAAAACTCAATTGTGGCAATAGAACAAAGGGGCAATAAAAGAAAGTCATATGGAACAAAGGATCATCTGTTGCTAAATAAAGTCATAGTGGAGAACTGTAAAAAGGGGAAGAATCTAAGTATGGCATGGACTGACTACAAAAAAGCATTTGATAATATTCCACATTCATGGATAAAAGAATGCATAAAAATGTATAAGATACATCCTACTCTGATTGACTAAATCACAGCGGCCATGAAACAGTGGCAGACCAAATTAAGACATGATAAAGGACAAGTTATTATCCCAGGGATAAAAATTCAAAGGGGGATATTCCAGGGTGACTCTTTGTCACCGCTGCTATTTTGCCTTGCCCTTAACCCATTATGCTGTCTACTTAACAGCTTAGGCCATGGCTACAATTTGGCTCCTAGAAAACAACAAAGTTGCTGTCTCTTTGTCGATGATTTAAAGCTGTATAACTCATCAGATGAGGAACTGAAAGCACAACTGCAAGTTGTCAACATTTTTCAGATGATATAAAAATGTCATTTAGTCTTGATAAATGTGGAGAAGCAACTTTTAAAGAAGGAAAAGTGCAGCACCAAGAAAACATCAGTTTGGGACATGAATGTGACATAAAAGAAGTTGAGCAAGAGGGAGTGTATAAGTATTTGGGAATATTTGGGAATTGATGAAGGATCAACAATAAAACATGAACAAATGTGAATAAAACTCAGTAAGGAATATGTTAGAAGACTAAAATTAATCTTGAAAACAGCATTAACATCTAGGAACAAAATTCAAGCTATAAAACAATTTACTCTTCCTGTCCTAACTTACAGTTTTGGAGTGATTGACTGGCCCCAAAATGTTTTGGATAGATTACACAGGAAAATAAGAAGGATGCTTCATGCTCACCAAATGATTTATAAAAATCAGTGCATACCAAGATTATATATTCCCGTTCCAAAGGAGGGATGGGCTTCCTTGAAATAGATTACATGTATAGATTTGTAGTCATGGGACTGCACATACATCTGCTGACCTCACAAGACCTAAATGTAGAGAAAGTTTTGAAACAAGAGGAGAATAAGTCTAAGATGACTTCTCTGCTTAATCTAGCAGAAGCATATCGGCTTCAAGCAGGAATGGAAATCTAACCAGAAGTAGATAAAAATCAGGCAGTAACTGAATGTGCCAAAAAACAGAAGAAAAAATATAAGGTGAAGGACCAGATGAGAAGGCAAGAAATGTAGAAAATGCATATAGTTGCAAGTATATAAAACTTCTAGAAGAACCTCATGTTGATCAGGATCGAATGCAGGAATGGTTAAGGAGAATTCAAACCAAGAGATGAAAGGTTAATATTGGTGGCCCAAGATAATAGGCTACATACACATTGGTTTACAAAGTTCATTGAACACGTGGGAAAAATAGACAAATGTAGGTTTTGTAAAACCGAATTGGAAACAGTTGCACACCTTTTTGCTGGTTGTGACATACTAATGGCAGGAGGACTTTATACCGAAAGGCATAATAATGTGGCAAGACTGTTGCACTGGGGATTGTGCAAACATTACAACAATGAAGTAGCTACAAAACACTGGAATCATGAGCCACAAAGCATCATAGAAAATGATGAAGTCTACATTACATGGGATCACTCATTATCAACAGTTCAAAAGATAGATGCTAGAGAACCAGATATAGTGGTCCAGGAAAAGAAGACAAAAGTAGCATTGATCACTGAAATCACCACACCCATTAAGTACAGTGTCTTGTGTACAGAGAGACACAGTCATAAAATATCAGGATTTGCAGGCAGCAATGAGAGAAATGTGGAAGAAAGATATCCATACAGTTTCAACAGTAGTAGGAGCAACAGGTCTTATAAAAAATAATCTACAATCGTATTTAGATATGTTAACATGTAACCAATACTGCAGTGGTGGTGCTGCGGTAGCGTTGTCACCTCACAGTTAGACGTTACCCGTCCAATTCTCAGTTAGAGCGTCTTCTGTGTGGTGACATGCGTGAATGGGCATTCCTTCGTTGAAGGTTGTGCGTTAGGCCCGGCAAGCCAGCACGTAAAAATCTACTGCCAATCATTAGCAGACCGGAGTTCCGCTGTGGCGACCCCTAACCGGGAAAAGCTGAAAGACACAAACAAACAAACCAATACATGTAACCCCATATGAGTTGCAAAAGGAGTCATTACTGGCACATTGTCAGTGCTGCAAAGATCACTTCTGGTTGACATCAAAGACTGAAACAATATTAATTTCATGAACTGTTTTTTTTTTTTTGTTAGATCCAATAGCTGATTGCTACTACTATGTTACTAAAATTTAATAAATTGTTTTCTAGTCCTGAGGAGCTTTTCTCCCCAGGTCTCTGCTGAAAATGAGCCAAAAGCTCAGCCAGACTAACCCGGTTAACAAATGTAAAATAAAATAAATAAAATAAATAAATAAAATAATCGTACTTACTTTTTTTAAATAAATAATGACAATAAACAAGATGATACAGAAATTTTATTATAACAAAATATTATATGAACATAACGTATTTTAATCTTTGTGTAGGTCCCTTTGTCTGTTTCACTTAAATGAGTCTATGAAATTATCTTTAAACCATTTCTCATTTACTTTTTATTTTAATGATTATGTTGCATGGTTAATTTTATTAAGGAACACACAACTCTGTAATGTTTGATGTAGCAGAAGAAACAGCTTCTTAATGTTTCGTACTTCAGTATCATACAAAGGAAAAAAGCAAAGAAAAAAAAACATTTTTGTGAGATAAAACAATATAGCAGTTGTTAAGAATGCTATATCCTTAAAACTATTGAAGGTTAGTCCCTATAGTGCAGTGGTATATGGAACTGCTGCTTACAGAAGTCAATAAATGAACACCTCAGATTAAAAGAACCAATATTTTTGTTCTAAGCCGCTTCTTGCATAGAAGCGATCTTCATATTATCTAAGCCCTTGTTCTCCGGAGTCTGTGGTGCTTGCAGTATTATCTGTTCTTTTTATTAGTATTAACATTCTCAAAGCAGTCTCCTATCAGGCAACTGAATCAGCTGTAATGAATGCCATACTGAGGAAAAGTTAGCCAGAAAACCTTGCATGCATAGAGAGTATCTCACGATTCACATCTTAAAGGTAACCTGCATAGAAAAAATTGTCTGCGTGGTATTTCAGAATCTTTTGTTTTCTGAGTAATACTCTTTGACAAGTTTTTTCAGACATAATCGTAACTACGTGGTATGTTGATGCTTCCTTTGAAACTGTGCTACAATGTTTCATGGGAACATTTTGGATGCCTGATTTTTCCTGCACTTCAAAATAAACACATTCATTTATTTTTGTGTTATTTATACTGTTCAGTTTTGATGGTTGAATGGTTAGTTATGGTATGATGGACCATGAATCTATACCTGAATAAACGAAAATATATTAGGCTGGGTTATTTTTGTTTAAATAATTGTAATAATGCATATATTCAAAGCAATTTGTGCAAGTGCAGTACATTTGTATTACTTTGCTCCTATATTTGAGGAAATCATATTCATTTCAACATTTGTAAGATGTCAGAAGGTTATAAACACCTTATAGTTTGAAATGCCACTATGTCAAATATGAAATAAGCTATTAGCTAAGCAGTTGAATAATGAACTCCATATTGTTCACACTTTTTCTAATGTTTTTATTTGATTAAGGCTAGCCAGACTCAAATATCTATACTGATGGAAATTTGCCAGCTCTGCTATGGTTATGTTACTACTATATAGGTCAAGGATATGATAGAAGCTGTGGGAACAAAACCCAAGTCTAATGAAACTTTATTTCTTGTCACAGTAAGATAAAGTACAAGCCAATAATATATGACTTGAGATGTTCTGCCTTGAATTGTGATTTAGTACTGATTATGGTGCAAGAACATATGCAACATCAGAATTACTTATTCAACTTCTTAGCCTTTCAGTGTGTGTCTCATATTTATCCTTAACATAATGCTTACTAACATGATCCAGTTTTGTCTGGCAGAACATGTACTCTCTGCTGCTGACACACAAAGCTAGTGCTGCTGTGTATTTTTCCATAACTGAGTGAGAACTAAGAGGATGTGGGTTACACAAAGGCAGCTATCAGGACACTGTCGTTGTACTGTCCTAATCTTCTCCTGCATGCCATAGTAAGCCAGGCCATCTTAGCTCCTGCAAATGGGCCAATCTTAAAATACTCCCCCCTGACCAAGCAGTCTCAGAATTCAACACTAGATTCCTACCATCTTAGACAGGCATGCTCCCATATGTACAATCAGAACCAGAAACAAAATTGCTGCATGACTAACCAATACTACTAAGCAAAAACTTACTGCTAGAAACATAGCATGGACCTCCTGGAGAGCCACCAAATTCCCACAAGCCCACATAACATTCAAACAAATAAGAAATGAAGCAAAAAGGTATATTGTGTTAGACAAGCAAAACTACTATTTCAATTTACAGCAAAGCACCAAAATCAGCCTCAAAAATTCTGGTCAGGTCTGAATAAACTGCTCCACCCAGGTAAATCCTCTACCCCCACCCAATCAGCTACCCTACAACTACCCCCTAAATGTGTTGCTAATACCTTTAACACTTTCTCCACTGAAACTGTCAAGGCCCTAGCTAATAATCTATCTCCCTCTTCCTCTACTACAATCTCACCTACTCAGGTAAATACCCCCCCCCCTTCAAATTTGATCCTATCTCCACAGACTATATCAAATCCCTACTTAAGAAATTAAAACCTACCACCCTGGCAACCAACCTACTTCCCACAGAGTTTCTACAAAAGGCTCCTAATGTAATATCTTACCCTATCTCCAACTTAATCAATCGCACTATCCATGAATCCTACATCCCCTCCATCTGGAAAATCGCTCATATTATTCCACTTCATAAAGAAAGAAACTCCACTGAACTCTCTAATTACAGACCTATAGCCATACTATCTCCCTTAGCCAAAATAATGGAGAAATGCATACAGAAGCAACTTTTAACCCACCTTACTCAGAATACTCTCCTAGCCCCATCCCAGCATGATTTCAGACCAGCCCATAGTACAACCACTGCCCTTCTCTCCTTTTCTCACACAATAAACCATAACCATAATCAGAATCTGCACTCCTCTGCCCTCTTCCTCGATCTATCAAAAGCAGTCGATATGGTAAATCACCATCTACTCTTAGACTCTCTCAAATCACTGTCCTTAGATAACCCAGTAATCAGTTGGTTCCACTCTTACCTGCACGGTAGACAACAAGCTGTTCTGTGGAAAGACAATCTATCCACCCCTTTTACCTGTCACCCTTGGAGTACCCCAAGGTTCTATCCTGGGTCCCCTCCTTTTCTCTATATTCATCAATGACCTACCCAAAGTTATCCCACATGCAACTTGTATACAGTATGCAGATGACTCTACACTTATCTGCTCTTCCTCCACTCCCACAAAATTACAATCCCTATCCCAAATCACCTTTAGCAAAGTAGAGAACTGGCTCAATAATCGTTGTCTCTTATTGAACCCAAACAAAACCAAACTACTACTTTTCTCGCCCACCCGTAAGCTAACATCACCAATAATTACAGTCTCTTCTAACAATGGCACATAACCGCTCTTGAACCTTGCACTAAACTACTAGGGATAATCATTGATAACAATCTGAAGTATGATGCCCATATACACAAAACCATAAAAACAGTAAACAAAACAAAAAAAAGGCTCCATGTATAGGATTAAGAAATTCTTAACCCCAAATGCCAGAACCGCCATATCTCACACACATCTTCTGTCAACCCTTCTCTATGCCTCACCCATCCTCACAAATTTAACCAAATCAAATCTCAACAAAATCACTAGCTGCTATAACAATATAGCTAGATTTGCCACAGGCTCAGCCTACAGAACATACCACTGTCAGAATCTTCACAAATTAGGCTGGCTAGAACTACCCAATCAGATATACTATAACCAACTCATAGTTATTCATAAAATCCTCTACCAAGCTACCAGTACCCCTACTCTGACTAATATTATTATCCCCTATAACAACCTAGCATCCCTCCGCTCATCCAACAGAATGCTAGTACAACCGACCAATGCCAACAACTCAGCTGGAGTTTCCTTATTCTCCAACTCTGCTGGAAAACAATGGAACTCCCTTCCTGCTGAACTAACCACCACACCCTCCTTGCCCCAATTCAAAATATCCCTAAAGATGTATCTAAACAGGGACTGGCTATGTCCATGTCTAAACCCTGACTAACTCATACAATAATCAGACTGAGGTACAACAAAACAATAGCCATGCTCATGTCTAAACCCAGACTAACTCGACATATACCAAGACAAAAGTAAACCAAACTTAGCTCACAGAGGTGATTACCCTTTTATTTTCTTCCCACGCCCTCCTATTATACATTTCTCTACACCATTAGAATTCTCTTACTCCATTATCAGGAAGATAACTTATTACTCTGCCCATACTAAATAAATTCCTTCTTACCTAACCACCTTTCTCTTAACTATCATCCTTACTTTCTAACTGAAAATCCTTTTTCTTTTCTACACACTCCTGATATGTGATCGTTATCTCTGTATATTTATTCCATTACCAACAATGTTTTATTCTTATTTAAATGTAACCTTGATTTTAATTTGTCACTGATTTTGTTAAATGTTCTTAGATTTCTCTGTAACCTCAACTTTAAGTGTCACTTAATTTCAATGTGGAGCTTTTCTCCCCAGGCCTCTGCAGAAAATGGATATGTATCCAGTCGTACTTTCCTGGTTAACAAATGTAAAATATATAAATAAATAAAAATAAAATAAATAAGCACTTCACAAGATGGAATGCAATGAACCCTGTGGGAGGATGCCACTCTCTTAATCAGGTGATGCAATCCCTCAGGAAGCCCTACCCCCCCCCCCTGTTTCTGAACAGAGAAGAGGAAACCCTGAGGCATGCAAGTAACTCAACACAGATATAAAATGCACCCATAAGGCATGCCTCTCACTCACCGTCAATGGGAGGTGCACACGGAGCCATTTATGTCACTCACCAGCAATGAGAAATGCACCCCTGAGGTTTGTCTGTGACTCAGCACTAATGCAAAGTGCACCCCCTGAGGTATATCTGTCACTTATTACCAGTGAGGAGTGCACCTCTGAGGTATGTCTGTCTCTCACCATCAATGCAAAGTACACCCATGAGGTACATCTATCACTTACCAACAATGAGGAGTGCACCTCTGAGGCATCCACTTCACTTACCAGCAATGAAAGGCATGTTCCAGAGGCATACCTGTCACTTACCACCAATGAAGGGTGCACACTGAGGCATGCCTGTCACTCATCACCAATGAGAAGTGTGCCCCCGAGGTATGTCTGTCTCTCACCACCAATGCAAAGTGCACCAGTGAGGTATATCTGTCACTAACCACCAATGAGGAGTGCACTCCTGAGGCATACGCTTCACACTCCAGCAATAAGAGGTGCACCACCGAGATATGCCCCTCATTTATCACCAATGACAGGTGAGGAGACAGTGTCTCTTCATCCTTCACCTTCCCTGACTATTTAGGGCCTGCATTAATAACTGAACCCAGATCAGCAGTGTCCGTATCTCTGTCCTTCCCACTATATTACAGACCCTATGGTAATAATTTAAATCAGTCAGATAATTTGCACACATATACCCAGTTCCAGTATTTTAGTCCAGTTCCTTCACTGTGTGGTCCCCAAACTTGAGGTAAGATAATGGCTTGCATCCTTGGCATATCTTCTTCCACACTCAATATAGAGAGAGAGAGAGAGAGAGATAGAGAGACAGATAGAGAGAGAAGGAGAGAGTGATTTACTTACATGATTCAAAAGGGTTGTGCTACTTTTGTCATTTGTGATCACATCTCTCAACTTAGTTTGAATCAGGCAAATAAATGGAAACAAATACAAATGGGGGGGCTTGGAAGACAGGTTCATAGACAAGAAAGATACCTAACAATTGACACATTTTACTTCTATTACTTTTGCAGTATGTCACCTGGGTGCTCACTTGTGGGAGCAGAGTATTTTTTTTATGCAGGTATTAACATGAAAATGCAGACAAAGTGCAGAATGCCATACACTGTTCAACAGCCTGTGCTGACAGTTTGAGATTCAGTAAATAATACTGCAACGAATCTGAGCAACTGCCTGATATGAGCTATACATAAAAACCAACAGCATGCAGTTCCAGCCCATAATGTCTGATAAAATATTCTGAAAACAAACAACATTATATCACATCTATAAAAGGAGGAAATCAAAACCCGGAGAAACATGTCAGAAAGTAGCTTCCTACTGGAGGTGACATGCTACTGTTATCAATAAACATCAAGTTTCAAAGAACCTGATGAATGCAGCAGAGAGATGTCTGCAATTAAAGTAATGGGCTTTAAGGTAACAAAAGCCTTAGCATCACATGTGCCTGATCCCCAATCAGCTATCTAACCAGGTACTGCCATATTGATATAGAATGGATAGAAAACCAAAGCAGACTGTCTGCCAAATGTGTGCTACCCATATGGCAACCATGGCTTTCATGGCACCTTCCTAGCCCTGGGAATAAAATCATGTGTGTTTTGGGACATACTGACCTTTGGGACACCCAGACCCCTTAAGGAACATTATCGTCATCATGTAAAACCACCGTTTCCCACATTCTGTATGAACTCCTTAACAGCGTGCGTGGCCATATGGTGGATTGTACCTATCTGAAGCATCTAATGAATGTCATATGACCATTGAAACACTTCATGTTTACTCATCTGCCTTCTGCTGCACATATGTCACTATAAGGGCCCCTGCAGATGATGTCACTGACTATATAAATGCAAAGAGATGCCACTCCTTGATCTGGTAGGTGTTTACTTTGCAACTGACATAACCAACAACATCAGCACCAACACTCAAGCAGTGTGTCCAACACATACTACCCCAGATGTATACTGACAGACATGTCATACATGGACACCTAGTGGCTACTTGTAGAAGCACAGGATCACAGGGATGCTAATGTATATGATGAAACACCTCTAGTATATGCACAGATGGGAAGTTATAACTCTTATTTTTTTTAATCCTTTGCACATGACTGAAGGTAACAGAACCAAAGATGACTCATCCCTCCCAGCTACAACCCACAAATGTGAGTGCATAAGTGACTGACAGATGAGAACAGCCATTTAGTGTGGTTAGGTTACTTAAATTATACATCCAGTGCCTGGCACATCAAGAAGTGTCATCCAATACATGCCCGAGAAAACATCTGGTATGTTTTCCATAATTGTTATACTGTAAAAGCTCATAACATCTAAAATCAGTCAGTCCTCATCTTCAGTCGTGCCACCATTTCAACAGTAGATAAATCGGCTCTGCTGCTTAATTCTGGAATGACAACCAGCTTAAAAACTACGTAACATATAAACCACTAAACAGCATCCACGCTTGTCACATGTCATGCAAAACAGACAATTTACCCGAGAGTCAAAGCAACATAGCTCTTACACCTGTCTGCTCTGCACCAGGTGGACCTGCAATAAGATGTGTGAAAAGTCTGTTAAAAAGACGTCATCAACTGATGAGTTACCAACAGCAAGCTGTACTACCACAGTACATGCATATCATGCCTCTATACCTCTATCATAGAAATAATGTGTACTGCATAGCTGTGTGCATTCAGGAGCTTGGACTTTAAAGATATGGCTTTAAAGCTCACATGTACAGTTACACTGCCTGGTATACAGACATTCCACACCAAGAGACAAACTAATGAACCAGTGTGAATGCTGAGCCACAAGAAGGAAACCCTGATAAAAAATCCAAATCCTTTATTCCATATTCAAAAATGATTTGTGTAAGTGCTTTCATTCATAACTTATGTAATGAATTTCTTCAGACATGCATTAAAATTGATCCAGCAGGTTTAAATCGCCCGCTCGAAATCACAATACCACATAAAATGCTGAAAACTCCTCCCCTTAATAAGAATGCCCAAGGATTCATTCATAAATTAACAGTAAAATCTCCTAAGTATTACTAAAAAAACCACTAAATACAAAAAATTAAGATACTTAATCCACTTTTAAAACTGCTAGGCTGCTAAAAGGACATTTAAAAATAAATTAACACATATTCTGAACTGTTGCACACCACTAAGAGTGACAAGTCTTTTAAGTAAATTATTTTCAAATAATATAAAAAAAATATCTATCTATCTATATATATATATATATATATATATATATATATATATATATATATATATATATATATATATAAACAGATAAAAGATGAGAAATGTTATATTATATTTCATTAGACAGGAATATTGATTGTGCTGATCATGGTGCAAGCCGCACACACATAAACTAATACAAATTAAGTAGTGTATCTGCTTTGTGTCAGCTGGTACACACCAGTGCTCCTTCAAATTTTGGATGTGTAAAATGGATATGAGAAGATGTAAGTATATGTGGCATCTCTAGAATGTCAGTAATCATGTGTGTGTGTGTCTAGATTTGCAGGCATGCATAGATATAACACTGACTGTTACCAAGGAATTTTTGTGTCTTTTGGCTTTTTTCCGGTTAGGGGTTGCCACAGCAGAACTCTGGTCTGCTAATGATTGGTAGTTGATTTTTACATGCCAAGTTACCAGCCCTGATGCACAACCTTCATCAAAGGTATGCCCACTCATGCATGTCTCCACGCAGAAGACGCTCTAGCTGCGAATCGAACCGGATAGCGTCTTACTGTGAGGCGACAACGCTACCACAGCACCACCACCACGGGTTACTGTTACCAAGGAATGGCACCAGTAAAATATTTCACTGTAAATTTTCTAACCAATCTGTACATGCCATGGATCATACCCAAAATCTGGACGATTGGATGCCACCATGATGACAGCATGTAATATATATAACCCAAGAAAATAACTAACAAGGCTTATTTGCATTGAATAGTTCTGAAATACTGATCTACAGAAATTATCCTTTGTATCAACAGAGTAACTGTATACTGTGATCTTTAGCTGACAGATGGCAAAGGTACATCTTTATTAAATTATCACTTATGACATAGCCAATCATATGTTTATATAAATGAAAACAAACCATACTGATATAATTTTAGTTGTAAGCATTAATACATCACAAACCATATTGACATAATTTTAATTGCAAACATTATACATCACTTATAATTTACCCAGTCATTGTCAGTCAGGCATTACATAGCTGACTCATATCCTGCCTTCTGTTAAACCTCATTCCTCCACGTATGTCTTGTTCCCACAATTTCCATTTTTTTTCTATGTAATTTGCTTCTACCCTTTTCTAAAGATCCCAATTCCAGTTGTTTTATCTCTATTACTACCATCATTACTTCTAGTACACTTGGTTTAGACATTGATTTACATGTTTTAGTAATTGTTTTTTTTTGGCAGCCATCATAATTAGACTGAGCAAGACCTTGGTATGTCTAGGCAAACTCGATCTAGCTGCTTTTAGCACATTTGTGGCTGCTACTATTGTGAGTAGTTGTCATTCACTTCCTGTATATATGTGCATGTACACTATATATTAGGGGAAACTTCTAACATTCCATTTTGTTGGGCTGATAATGACATATTTCAGTATGACTTGTATGCTGTCTTATTATGCACTATTCCTCTACATTACCATTTCCCTCTGCGGATATGTGGCTACAGAGCTAATTTATTTTTCTTTTTTCTTTCTTTCTTTCTTTCTTTTTCTTATTTTTTGTAATTTTTAAATGTAGTTGTCACAAGGGCCGCAGTGGTGCAGAGGTTAGCATTGTCACCTCACAGCAAGAGGTTCTCCAGCTTGATTCTCAGCTGGAGTGCCTTCTGTGTGGAGTCTGCATGTCCTCCCCGCAGTCAAGTGACGTTTAAAGACATGCAGGTAGGTGCATGTGTGAATGGGTGTGCCTTCATTGAAGGTTGGGTGTTGGGCTGGCACCACGGCACCATAAAAATCTACAAATCTAATCATAAGTGGACCTGCGTTCTGCTGTGGCAACCCCTAACCGGGAAAAGCCAAAAGATATTTTAGCATTGGTTGTCTCAGACATGCTGAGTACTGTCACAGATGGTACAGGTTATGAAGGCTGTTTTGGGGTCTTTTCTTATTTTAACTTTCTAAGGATCTTCCTGTTCACAGCTGTACTTGCATACAGTCTCTCGGATTAAGAAACATGCCTTCCGTGACCACAGGAAGGTGACAATTAACATTCCAAGAGCTGCAATGCAGCTCAAAGATAATAATCAAGGGAATGTCATAGCTCAAGTAATAACTAATTAAAAAAACAATGCCCATACAGCTCACAAGAATGACAACATCAGTGATGAGGTTTTTTTTTGTGATTACAGCCAGTGATTTTGAGAATAACATTACCAGGTATACAATGCACACACAATTATGTGAATGCATATAAGTTACTTCACGACAGTACAAGAACTGCTTGAAGACATAGCAAGTGTTTCCCAGCAATACATCTATGCAGTTTTATTGACTGAAATGGGAAGGAATGAGAATATCAGAAAGTCAGAAAGGGGGGTAGAGCAAGGAGAGAGACATAGTCAAGGACACAGGGAGTATAAATGTGGAGATGTGAAGGGGAGAAGAATGGCATACTTTTTTGAGGGGGTAGAAGGAAAAGACAGGGACACAAAAGAAATTAGAAGTATGGAAGCAAAATTACACAAAATACAGAAAAAAACACAAACAGGACAGTTGTTGACACACACTGATGGGGTTTGTCAATGGATATACTCCCATACATACAGAGGGAGGACAAGTGGTGATGCCAAGACCTGGACAGCAAACAGAGAGGGAGGTGCCACACAATTAAGGGGAAAAAACACAATGGTGGATAGCGTTGGTATACCACTCCTCACACCCTGCTATGTAGGCATTTCCCAGAAAAAGGTCAGTCACCACTGTGTCTGCCCTCCCCAGTGAGCCCTGCCTGAGATGTTTCAGATAGCAGTGCCAGGCAGGGGTGCAACTCTGTAGATCACAGGTGGACAATATGGGCTTCAATCAGCTAATTCACTAACTCTCTCAACACCTCTTCTAACTCCTGCTGGGTAACAAATTGTAACTCCTCCATGGCAGCACCACCAGCGGGAAGAACAACATTCTTTTCTGGTAAGTAACTGCCAGAGGCCATTGAAAATGTCCCCAGGTCACCACCTCCATTACAGGAACTCTATTACCCAATGAGGAGGCAGGCCTGGAGACAAATGTGTTATTAGTGGGAGAAGGACAGAAATGATGGCGGGTTGGAGAGTGGTACTCTATTACTAGTAATGCTGGTATCATTATTAATGCTGTGACAGATGCTAAAGGAAATGTTAGAATGAATGCATATAAAGAATATGACAAACATCAAATAGAAAAAAAAAAAAAACAATAAAGGGGAGAGAAAGAGAGACTGAAAGATGGGAGCAAGACAATAGTATTACCAGTATTTCTGATGAACAGTCATAAAGGTACCAATTGTTGAAGTACACAGATGTGGGGAATGCTACTATACCAGGTCAGATGCTTCTGTCTAGTTTTATAAACTGAAATACACCTGTTATAGGATGAGCATGCAGGTGTGTAGAGAAGGTGTTGCCATGGTCATGGTTGGATTGGGTGGGGCTGATGTTAGCTGTAATAGGTTATGGGCTGTGTGTGGGATTGTGTCTGATAGACATGCTGCATGGCATGAGGACAAAGACATGCCATATGGACTTAGACATTGGTACCATTTAAGCAACACAACATGCTTATGATGGCACTATGCAGTATCAAATGCGGAGAACCAACTATTGCTAACATAGATAACTGTCAGAAGGTGCTGGTAACAGACAGCATAGTTGTTTGACAAGCACCAAGGGATAGACCATGTGTATAGTACAACTACCAGTGGTATGCCAGGTGAAGGTTGCACTGACATTGGTATAAGGTAGATTGATGTATGAGCAATATGCTGACATGCCCCCACTGGGCACTCCCCTGACTTACCTCCACCCTGCCTGGGCTAATGTCCATATAGCAAGAATGTGGCAGCCTCCCTGCATGTTGGAACAATGATAGTGGGTATGCTGTCCAGGCAGGCAGACATGGTAATCTCCCTAGAAATAAACAATGTGTGAATCCCCTGAACCTCTGGATTGTGGATGTGAATGTGCAAAGCATCATGTATCTACAGGACTGGTCATACTGTAGAAAAGACTGTGAGAGATGTGTCTCACAATTAGCTACACAGGTTTCAACAGTAGCCCCCAGTGACCACTTCTATGCTGCTCTGATGTAGCTCACTAATGATTACCGTAACAATATCATACTCATCCGTCTACCTGGACAGGTACTCCATTCTCCTTTGGTATAGGACAGCACTGTATGAAATGTACTCTCGAGTAGAAAAATACACCATACATTAAGTGGCACTACAGATATACATTGACTATACATCATTAGGTATGACCAAACAAATAGTACTATCCATGGGACTTATCTAAATCAGGCTCAAAGAATTTGAAAGCACGGCTTCTTTGTTTTAACAAGAACATTGGGACTTCAATGGAAGGCAATCTGTCATAGATATAGTAAACAGATGTTTTTCCATAGAACTCAGTTACATAGGAGTAGCTTTGCTGGATGTGGGTATTGGTGATGGGCTCATCTATAGTAATGTTTTGGGGTTTTAACAAGTGTTATTTTATCTGGTTCCACCACCATGGACATAAGTTTGTCTGACATCAGGAAACTGTCTAGTCCTGAAGATGACAGCAGCCAAATCCATGCACAATGTGTGTGTGTGTGTGTGTGTGCGTGTGTGCGTGTGTGCGTGTGTGCGTGTGTGTGTGTGTGTGTGTGCGTGTGTGCGTGCGTGTGTGTGTGTGTGTGTGTGTGTGTGTGTGTCACAGTGTCAGTGACAGATTTTGCATAATATGTTGGCCACATCCATGCCCCCTTCCACAGATACACCTCCTGTGCCTGTTCAGCCCACCCCCTGGTCCCTGGATGCCACACAGAGACAGAAGGAGGCTGACATGTCAGCCCAAGGAGTGGCCTCCATCTCCAGTGGCAGGCTTATTCTTGATTGCCACCAGTGAGCGAGATAGTGACCTCAGTAGGGTGCATGCTGGCAGTCAAGCATACCAGGGGTGCTATCTCATCTTGAGCTGAGTGCCTTTATTGCCACTACTTATCATTTGTGAACACTATAATACAGAGACAGGCAGAGACCAATGTGACTAAAGCAAAGCTGATCAGGGTAGTACCATGGTCTGCATGAAGATCTGCAGGAATGGCTGGGACAGATGTGGACCATTTGTACAGGTAGTATAGGGAATCTGTATGTTGCAGATATTGCTGTGTGGCCTACAATTAGAGCCACTATACTTTCCATGGGTGGTCTACTTCCATCTCTGGTCGGGAAACCCACCATGACAAGGGGAGGGCCTGGTGTCAAAGACCTCCACACCACCATCCAGTGTTGATTGTATTGCAGGATGTCATGGAAGTACACATGCATGGGATGTTTGTGCAGACAGCACCCATATCACATCCCACCCTATCAGCTCAGGAGCACTTACTCTTCTCTGCATACTGTGGCTCATGCCTTTTAGCTTTCCAGGAGAGGGCACCCCTGTGGACATAGGTATGCATATATGCATAGTCATTATATATATCTACTGTGGGTGCCATAGACCTGTCCATCAGGACCTATTATAATACTGCATTGTCTGCTAGAGCTATGTCACTGTACAGCTGCATAAATATGTATTTACACTGCCCATCACTTTCATTTATATTACAGTATAGACATAACCCGCTATCCCTGGCCACCTTCCCTAACTTCCCACAATGACCCACCTATGTGTGGGGACACACACTGATAAATATACTATGCAAACAGACACACACACACACACACACACACACACACACACACACACACACACACACACACACACACACATATATATACATTGCTATCCATACAGTGTTAATCCTTACACACCCCTCAATACCCCACAAGGCACACACACACACACACACACACACACACACACACACACACACACACACACACTCAATTATTGACAGTTGTCACTGTAGCTCTCTCCAGTTGTGCACATGATGAAAACTTTGTCCTATGTCCTCAATACTCTGTTACCTAGGTAACCTGTGTTCAGTATACAATGCTTTCAGTCTATGCATGGTGTAGCACAGCCTGATGTCATATTGCATGCATTCGTCTTAATGTTCCAGTACATGTGTCATTTTTAATGTTCAATGTAATATTTATTCGGGCCAATCGCTATGAATCAGGGGCTGCCTCTTAGCCAGTGTCATATTGTACAATGCATGCCTCTGTCTGGCGTACTCTTGCCCTGCCAGTTCCTCATGATGCTCCTCATCAGGCATCACCTTTACACCTGACTCCAGAGTTTCCTCTTCCTGAAAGTCTCTGTCCTACCATAATTATTTGCATGTCAAAATGTTGTTTAATACTGCACACAATACAAAGAATCTACTGTATGTGCCAGAGTCATACTGCAGTATACCACCTGAGACATCTAGACAGTAAAAGTGAACATCCATCAGTCTAAATACTAGCTCAACAATACCTTAGATTTGTTATAGACTAGTGTTGTATGCATTCTCTGACATGGTCTGTGGGTTTCTAATTGGTGAATTAGCCATGGCTCTAGGGCATATCTGGCCCTTTGGAAAATTACACTGCTCAGACCACTGGTATATGATGTGTTAGTTCTGGGTGGTGGCTGGGTGGCTTTCTGAGACATTGTATATTATGGTCTGTGTATTACAGATCTCTTGGCATTTGATGGAGTGGAGCTCCTTACAGTTGATATACTGTGATCACTTGTTCTCAAGTGGTGTCTTTATTATATTGGAGATGCAGTCAATGGTACTCAGTACCTCAGAGAATCAGGCTTGTTAATAAAATAGCTGTATGGTGTTGCCTCTTTCCTCTGTGGTACATATAAACCACATACTGTCCTCCACATGCGATAGCATGGCATTGAGAAAAGGGTGTGGTATCCTTAAAGCAGATGACTGGGGTGCACTTGCCAGGTCCCTGTAGCTAATATTTTCAATGGCACACATAATATACTCATTCCATGAGTCTTTATATGAGAGTGACACATCTAGACCAGTACCTGTATGGTGCCTTAATCCAGATGGCGGTGGTTCCTTTTTTCTGCGTCATAGAGGGCATGGTATGTTAAGTACATACAGATGACTTGGCAAAACAGGAGGTGCTGATGCTCATCTCCATGACTCCCAGCAGTAACAGCAGCCTCTTGCATATATATATATATATATATATATACATATATATATATATTTACTAATGTGGTGGTTACTGCAGAGATATTTTCCTAGTCTTTTTAGCATAACTCCATTATTATTTTGTGATCAACATTAGTAGTGGTAGCATCACTATGTGCAAAGTATATACATATGTGAATTGCTCTGTTTTAATGTTTATTCTCATTAGTGTCACCAACTTAATAAGTTTAATAATGCATCTCATTTCCATGTCATTAAACTGCAATTTTTATATTATGCATGCAGTGATTTTTCTCACCTCCCTGTCATCATGCAGAGTGTATCCTTGAATGTCTCCTACCTAGCACATGGTTGGTCTTTATGCAAAACCAGCTACAATGATGTGAAAAAAAATCTGAATCCCAGGGATTGTTCTTTTGTTCTATAGATTATCTGTATGCTATTTGAGTTGCGACTGTCTGTTTTCCATCTGTCAGATTCCCACATTCCCATTTTTAACTATGTTTTCATCATTTTACTTATTTGGCACAGTCTGAATTACAGTGCAGGGTTGTGTCCCTGACATTTCCATTTCACAATGTAACACAGTGATCTCAGAATACAGCCACCATGTACAGATAATTCAATATAAATGTTTAGTGCTAGAAAGCCAGATGCTACCAGTATAATAAATAGTTAATCCGGTAAGATTACCTGGATAATGGCAGGAAAAAAACGTGTCAAAGTAAGTTAGTGAGAGTCGGTGAAGTTATAGAATCTAGGAATCTGGGGAACCTGCTGTAAATATGGCCAGTTTGCACAACACCAGCGATTTGCAGATTGACATATTATTCCATAAAGCTTTTTTGGTAAGCTAAAAGGCAGGGTTAGGTAAAATATGAGTTGTGGTATTAGAAACATATCTGACACTGCTGTCAGTCCACTGTGGAAGAAAAGACACACGAGAAGCCACAGCACTGTAGATTTCAAAAGGCATTTATAGGGCTGACATGGGATGGCAGTAAAAAATGTAACTGGAAGAATAATCTGGCAGTGCAAAAAATGGTCAAACTCACAAAACATAACTATTAAAAGTCACGAAGCTTACTACTCTGAGTCACCTTTTAATGTGTCCTGGGAGTGCAAATGCATAGGTTAATAAGGAGTGCTTCTTGTAATTAAGGATGATGAGAAGGCCTAAGAATCCATGGTGCAGCAGTTAGATGTCTGGTTATAACTTAGCTGGATAAATTATTGAGAGAATGGGCAACAGTGAACTGGAGCAATTTGTAATGCAGTTATTATACAAGCAGGAAATAAACAAACCTGAGAGGTTACATGGAATGGGATGGCAGCAAACAGCAGCAGAATTCAGGTCAAGGCATGTTTTGACATGCAACCTTTCCTTTGCTTAAAAAAAAATGAAATAAAAGGCAAGAACAAAGATTTGAAATGATCACATTTGCAGGATTGTTTATAAAGCTCAAGGATTACTCATAAACATTCTAGAAGAGAAAGAATGATATACTGGAGGTATTAAATGAGCTAAGAATGAATGGAACAGTTGCATAGTTGAAATACCCAGCAATTTTTGAAACAGAGCAGGAATGAGACTGATTTAGTCTGCACAATATGGAGGATACTCAAAAGTTTAAACAAAGGCATCAAAAACAGCCACAAAAAACATGAAGTAAAAGCCTGAATTGAATTCAACAAATATGACTGTTAGAGCTACCATAAATGCAGAGGAGATGAAGCAAAGACACTGGGAGGATGCGCAATATAAGATGGTGAAATCTCACAAGGGAGGAAGACAAGACCAAAACGTGCAAAGGAGCTGCTTGGCTGCAAATAAGAAGAGTACAAAATTAACAAATCACAAAGATGAACACAAGGAAATGAGAACAGTGACAAAGTGGTAGTGCCACTGGGGAAACAAGTGAAAGAGGCATGTCAAAGGGACAAAAAATGTGGAGCCTATCCCAAATAGTACTTAATCTCAAAAGCAGCTCTAAGGAGATAGGAGGATGATGCTTTGGAAGGTTTAGGCAATGCAGAAGTCAAATACTGCACAGATCAGGGATTAAGCAAGATGGATGGCAGAGGGAATAAATAAGTGGAAGCAATGAACACTGAAATGCAGATGACTGTGGACAGTGCTGGTGGGATATACTAAATGAAATAGAACATAATATTGTAAAACACATCCTAGAGAACACAACATCAAAACATTACAATCAATGGAAGGAAAGGAATTAATTATGATAGTACAGTCAAGCAGACATTGGCCTCAAAAAATCTGGACAAAACCTAAAATGATGGGGAGACAAAAGGGACAGATTTGAAATATTGCTCTTACAAACTTAGAAAGTTGATAAAATAATAGGTTTTGCATTAGCATGAATTCTCTGAAGGATGCGGAGTCTTAAACTCAAATATTTGTCATTATTTAATGACTTCAATTCTCAACTATTTGCCAGAAAAGTACAGATTTTAGGAGGAACACACCAAACATATGAGGCAAAAATCTGGACATTCTGTGAAAATCTGTACAGTTGAGAGATGTGAATCACATACACACACACAGTCACTTACTCATTCATACCTGCATTCATTCACACACAAACACACACACACATGCACACACACGTACACACACGCACGCACACACATGCACATGCAGGCACACAAACACCCACACACACCCACACACATACACACACACACACACACACACACACAGCCACTTCCTCATGCATACCTGAATTTATTCACACACACACACACACACACACACACACACACACACACACACACACACACACACACACACACACACACACACACACACACACGCACACGCATGCACACACACACACACACACACACACACACACACACACACACACACACACACACACACACACACAGCCACTTCCTCATGCATACCTGCATTCATTCACACACACACACACTCACACACACACACACACACACACACACACACACACACACACACACACACACACACACACACACACACACACACACACACACACACACACACACACACACACACAGCCACTTCCTCATTCATACCTGCATTCACTCACACATCCCTCTCACTCTTCCGATCTCACACATACACACACACAGTCACTTCCTCATTTATACCTTCATTCATTCACATATTGATCTCAGTCTCCCGATCTCACACATACACACACACAGCCACTTCCTCATTCATACCTGCATTCATTCACATACACACACAGCCACTTCCTCATTCATACCTGCATTCACTCACACATCACTCTCACTCTCCTGATCTCACATACACACAGCCACTTCTTCATTCATTCCTGCATTCACTCACACATCCCTCTCACTCTTCCGATCTCACACATACACACACACACAGCCACTTCTTCATTCATTCCTGCATTCACTCACACTCACCGCAAACTAATAAGCTTAACTGCAAAATAAACCACAAACTGTTCACAGTTTATTTTACAGCTAAGCTTATTTGTTCGTGGCGCCCCTGTGAGAAAGCCATGGCTCTCCAGGGCACTGCAAGTGTACACTTTGAAACCCCCTGAAATATGCACTTTATGCCCACTGCGGGGTGGGGTGAGGGCTTGGGAAAACCTGGATTCAGCAAGGGAGCCGAGAATCAAAAAGGTTTGGGAACCACTGTCTTAGTGCAAAACATCTGGACAAAGTCTGTCAAGATAGGGGGGCAAACGACCCAAAAATAGAGACAGATCTTAAATATTGCTCTTATATACTTAGAAGTTGCTAGACTAATACGGTTTGTGTTAACAAGCATTTTCTGAAGGATTTGAAGTCTGAAACTCAAATGTATATCTTTATTTAGTGACTTCAAGGAAAACCACAAATTTTATGAGGAATAGACCCAAAATGTGAGGCAAAATCTGGACATTCTGTGAAAATCTGGGCAATTGAGAGGTATGGTTACAAGGGATGAGATAGACAAGATGAAAGAGAGGAATACTGGAGGCCAGATGAAGTTCTATGAATGGTGATAGAAGGAAATGTAAAAGTTTCTACATGAGGACTACAAAAGAATATAGGACTCAAGTAAATTATCTAAAATTATAATGATAGCCATAATAACGATGATACCTTTGAGAAATTATAGACCTATTCCTTTGATTAATGTAGACATCAAGATTCTGGAAAAGGCATTGGCAGTAAGACTGCATACAGTATTGCCAAAAATAATATAAGCAGATTCCTCTAGGGTAAAGGAGAAGAACTTGTACATTGTTTGGAAGAATTAATGCAGCAAGAATGATGGCACTATCAAGAGTACTCCATCTGTTCTGCAACATACGGATAGTCAACAGGGAAAAGAGTGTCCAAGAAATGCAATACAGCATAGAGAACTTGATCATCAGAGGCACGGGGAAAACAGAGAGCAAGGCAAAAATGAGAATGACTTAAAAATGGAGAGCTGGAAGCTCCCACATATCCCAATGTATACACTGACATGTACCATCATTCACTGTAAAGAAACAGAAGAGAAGGAGATTAAGCAAAGTAAGGGACAGGAAGACGTGGAGAGGCTTAATTACATAAATGAAGCAGCACTAAAAGAATGGGGATACAGAAAATAGGGTGAGGGGAACTTCAATAAAATTATGGGAAACAAAAATAAGGAAGAAAAACAAAGACATCTGAAGAAGAGCAGCTAAAAAGATTTGGCATGCAGAAAAAAAAGGATGGAGCTGAAAGATTTAAAATATTGGAGGCATTAATATAGAAATACAGAATACCAGGGGCCCAGGGGTAGAACTATGTAGTACTCATGGAGACCTGGAACAAGAATACATAGAGAACAACATGGGAAAGGCAGTGGTAAGAAAGGAGGACAAAAGGAAAGAGGATATCACCAAGGATGAAATAAAATAAGTTAGGAAACAGAAGACTAAACAGATCTGTGAATTATTAAGGGAATGAAGGGGCAAGGTTGAAGAAGACTGAATAATAAAGAATTGGTTAATGGAGAAGGATCAAAGGGAGTTGCAGGATACTGGCAAAAGGCAATTCAGGTAGTAAGGCACATATAGAAAGTTCACTGAGCAGTAGGCCAAAGCCTGAGAATACTTTACATATGGCATCTAATCCACACAAGATTGATAAGGGAAGGGAGAAAGGAGGATAGTAGATGCCGGAGGTTTTAGGAGGTAGAGGCAGAAATGATGCACATATCCTGGGACTTTGTTTGGGTACAAGAAGTTTGAATGGAGGCAGAGATGATTTGGTGAAACAAGTTTCAAAAGGAAGCAGAGCATATCTAGGAATTTAGTATATGGCCATAAAGAAAGAGGACAGCATTTGGTAAAAAAGAAATGCTGGGTACTGAAGTTAAAACTATTATTATTCAAAACTGGAATGCAGCAAAAACAATATGGAAGCAATGCAATAGTTACACAAGATATTGCTAGACATGGGGAGAATATGGTGGAAGCTGACTAGAATGAGAAAAGCATGGCACAGAAAATTGAAAAGGTGATGGAAAGACAAAATAGAGTACTATAAGAGTGAAAATAATGTCAGGAGTAAGGAAATCATTAATCCAAAGTGAACTGGGGGATGGATAGGGAAAAGACTGAAAATTAAGTAGCCAAATGTTAAAGAGATATGGTATGCATGAGGATTGCATGTAAATGTAATATTTTATATGGGTTAAACTAAACTTGGAAAAGTAAATCCTGATTTTGGGTTTTGTCCAATGGAAAAGATTAAATGGATTGTAGTTAAGTATAAATGAAAATGAGACAGACACTGGTGTTGATAAAGTGCATCATGCATGACGATTGTACTACAGAGGTGATATGGGTCTTGTTCAATAAGGTGTGAATATGTATATATATCTATATATCTATATATATATATATATATATATATATATATATATATATATATATATATATATTACTTCCATCCAGAAATTAGTGAATGACTCCAATAGTGATAGAAAATTAAAGTCTAAAAATCCAGATGACCCAATACTAGAAAACAATATCCTTCCCTCATCATTGCCAACAAACTCTTCTCCTGCCTTTAATATCCAACCAGTACCCACATTTTTAGCGCTTAGACTGCTATCCACACTAAAGTGATGCTCCTTATCTGCTGATAAACTTCCACCGGAATATCTAAAACTTCCTGCCAATGCAATTGCATACCCTATCAGTATTCTTATAAATTGCTCCATCGCAGAATCTTATGTCCCTAATATATGAAAAAAAATCTATTGTAACTCTATTACCCAAAGGTGGGAATTCCAATGAACTCTCCAACTATCGCCCTATCTCTATACTCTCCCCTCTATCAAAAATACTGGAAAAATGTATACATGGTCAACTTCTCAAACACCTCAGTGACAATCATTCCTTGCCCAATCCAGCATGGTTTCCTTCCAGCACACAGTACCATTACTGCTTTACTGTCCTTTACCGACACAGTAAACAAAGCCTTAGACTCCGTCCTAGCTACATCAGTAATTCTGCAAGATCTATCTAAGGCTTTTGACAAGGTTTCTCATGCTTTACTGCTAAAACGGATAGGAAAACTGGGCTGCTCCTCTACTGCTCT